>NW_025534479.1:57500-194132 GCF_020615455.1 Coregonus clupeaformis | reverse complement strand
CAATGGAACTACAGGACTATAGCAGCCACTCTAGACCAGGTGATTAATGGAACTACAGGACTATAGCAGCCACTCTAGACCAGGTGATTAATGGAACTACAGGACTATAGCAGCCACTCTAGACCAGGTGATTAATGGAACTACAGGACTATAGCACCACTCTAGACCAGGTGATTAATGGAACTACAGGGATATAGCAGACACTCTAGACCAGGTGATTAATGGAACTACAGGACTATAGCAGCAACTCTAGACCAGGTGATGTCACGGTTCAGACAGACGACAAGAGGACCACAATTGCGTCACACCAGAAAGTTTATTTAAACTTAAGGGAAAAGGGAAGTAGGGAGTGAGTGAAGGCTCCAGGGGTTATCCCGTCCAGTGTGCTGGGTCTGTGCCTCCCCCAGTGGCAGCGATGCGTCCGATGACGCCGGTGGTTGGTGGTCCAGAAGTCCTGGGGGGAGGAAACACAGACACAACGGGGCGGATGAAAACAGGCAGAAGTACAGTTCAAGGGAAATCCAAATACGTTGTAGCAAGGCAGAAGGCTGGTCAGAGTTACCGGGGTCGAAGAGTAGTCAGGAGTCGTAATGGCAGAAAGCAGGTCTGGTTTTCCTGGGGCAGAAGAGTATCCAAGAATCAGGCAGGTCCGGGGTCACAAAACAAGGGTGAGCCAGAAGCGTGAGCACACAGGTTCCCGGGTGTGAGCTTTGCAGACGATCTGACAAAGGAGAGCTGAAAGACGGGACTTTAAATACTGGGAGAGGTTAGTGGGTAATGCAGCGCAGCTGGCAGAGTAATTAGAGCCGAGCAGAGCAGGGACAGGTGGAGCTCGTTAGGCTGAGTAGAGAGAGAGAGATGAGCAGAGTGGAAGATAGTGGAAACACATTAAGGTGGTAACCCGGTGGAGTGAGAGGGCTCATGACAGAACCCCCCAAGGGACGGCCCCAGAAGTCCCAAGAGCAACACCACGCCGGGCGGGAGGAGGGGAGCCGGAGGAGGGCTAGAACTCCTCCGAACGGTCCGAGCGAACGCCCTCATCCTCGGAGGAAGCCGGAGGGCCGTGGTCGGGAGATGGGACAGGTCCCGAGACAGGATCAGGCACAGGACAGGAAGCCGAGCGGGCAGGACGGTTAGGATCCCTCTGGGGCGGCCCCCTACGGATTGCAGGTTGATCAGGATGCCGTTGGTGGAAGGCGGTGATGAGAGTCCTATCCACAATCCGACTAGCTGGCACCCAGGTCCTTTCCTCAGGTCCATAGCCCTCCCAGTCAATGAGGTACTGGAGACCCCTACCCCTCCGTCTGGACCGAAGCAGGCGGCGGACGGTGTAAACCAGACCACCATCGACGAGCCGTGGAGGAGGAGGACAAGGCGCAGCAGGGACCAGCGGACTCTCATGAATGGGCTTAATCTTAGACACATGGAAAGTGGGGTGCACCCTCATGGAATTAGGCAGTTGGAGCCGGACAGCAGTTGGGCTAATCACTCTTATGATAGGGAATGGGCCAATGAACCGAGGTGCCAACTTCTGCGACTCCACCCTGAGTGGCAGGTTCCTTGACGACAACCACACCCCTTTGACCAACATGGTAGGTGGGAGCAGGGATTCTCCGACGGTTGGCCCCGGTAGTGTAGCTGGCAACGGATCTGAGAAGTGTGGCTCGGGCCTGTGACCAGGTGCGGCGACATCGACGGGCAAACGCAAGTGCAGATGGGCAAGTAACCTCCCCTTCCTGACTGGCAAATAGAGGAGGCTGGTATCCATAAACACATTGGAAAGGGGACATACCGATGGCAGAGCAGGTCAGAGAATTGTGTGCGTACTCCACCCATGTCAATTGCTGCGACCAGGAGTGGGGGGTTGCGTGAAGTCATGCATCGCAGCGCCTTCTCGAGCTCCTGATTTGCCCGCTCTGACTGCCCATTGGATTGGGGATGGAATCCGGAAGTCAGACTGACTGTGGCTCCCAGCAGGTGACAGAACTCCTTCCAAAAGCGGAGGAGAATTGTGGACCACGGTCAGAAACTACATCCTTTGGCAGTCCGTGGATCCGGAAGAGCGTGTTCCAGGACCACCTGGGCGGTCTCCTTGGCGGTTGGGAGCTTGGGGAGGGGAATGAAGTGTGCCATCTTGCTGAATCGGTCAACTATGGTGAGAATGACGGTCTTGCCCCTTGAAGGGGGCAGCCCCGTGACAAAGTCAAGGGCGATGTGAGACCAGGGACGTCTGGGCACAGGCAGGGGCTGCAGCAATCCGGCTGGGGGCTGGCAGGACGACTTGTGTTGGTTGCAGATGGGGCAGGCTTGGGACGAATTCCCGTACATCCTTTCTCAGAGCGGGCCACCAGAACCTCTGGGCGAGCAGGTTGTAAGTGCGGGTGGAGCCAGGGTGACAAGCTAGGCGGGAGTCATGTCCCCACTGAACGACCTGGGACCTTAGGTTTTCGGGGACAAAAAGGCGGTCAGCTGGGCAAGTGCTGGGACCGGGCTGGTTACGGAGAGCTTCCAGCACCTGTTCCTCAACAGCCCAGGTCAGAGCTGCTACGATGCAGGGACTTGGCAGAATCGACACAGGATCCTTGGAGGGGTTTGTCATCCTTCTGGAATTGACGGGAGAGGGCGTCTGGCTTGGTGTTGCGTGATCCTGGCCGGTATGACAGAGTGAAATTAAACCTGGTGAAGAACAGGGCCCAGCGGGACTGCCTGGAGTTCAACCGTTTGGCCGTGCGGATGTACTCCAAGTTCTTATGATCGGTCCAAACGAGAAATGGAATGGTGGACCCCTCCAGCCAGTGACGCCACTCCTCCAAGGCAAGCTTCACAGCCAGCAGCTCTCGGTTCCCTATGTCGTAATTGCACTCAGAGGGGGACAACCGACGTGAGAAAAAGGCACAGGGATGGAGCTTCCTATCCTCCGCAGCCCACTGAGAAATCACAGCACCAACTCCCACATCCGAGGCGTCCACCTCCACAATGAATTGCCGGTCCACGTCAGGCATCTGGAGGATGGGAGCGGAGGTGAACCTTACCTTGAGGGTACTGAAGGCCTTGTCGGCTGCTGGGGTCCAGGTGAAGGGTTGCTTGGTGCTGGTTAGAGCAGTGAGAGGGGCAGCAACGGTACTGTAGTTCCGGATAAACTTTCTATAGAAGTTAGCAAACCCCAGAAACTGTTGCAGCTTCTTTCTGTTCTCCGGAACTGGCCATGACGTGACTGCTGATACTTTGGCAGGATCCATTTGGATACTTCCCTCTGCCACTATGTACCCCAGGAAGGCCACCGTCTTGACGTGAAACTCACATTTCTCTGCCTTGGCGTAGAGGGAATTCTCCAGAAGACGATGAAGGACTTGCTGGACATGGCGGGTGTGTTCAGACAGGTTTCTGGAGTAGATTAAGATGTCATCCAGGTAAACGAAGACAAACTTGTTTAACATGTCCCGCAGTACATCATTCACTAGAGCCTGGAACACAGCAGGAGCATTGGTGAGGCCAAAAGGCATAACCAGATACTCGTAGTGGCCTGTTGGTGTATTGAATGCGGTCTTCCATTCATCTCCCTCCCGGATCCGCACTAGGTGGTAAGCGTTTCTGAGATCCAACTTGGTAAAAACAGTGGCTCCCTGGAGCAACTCAAAAGCAGAGGTGAGCAGAGGGAGAGGGTAACGGTTTTTCACTGTGATGTCGTTGAGTCCCCTGTAGTCGATGCAGGGGCGAAGAGATCCGTCCCTCTTCCCCACAAAGAAGAAGCCAGCACCAGCCGGAGATGAAGATGAACGGATCAATCCTGTGGACAGAGAGTCATTGATGTAGTCCTCCATGGACCTTCTTTCAGGAGCAGACAACGAATAAAGACGGCCCCTTGGAGGAGCTGTTCCAGGGAGGAGGTCGATGGCACAGTCGTACGGTCGGTGAGGGGGCAGAGATGTGGCTCTTGCTTTGTTAAACACTTCTCTGAGACCATGGTAGCATTCTGGGACATGGGAGAGGTCAGGGGCGGAGTTAGTAGGTACTGGCCGAGGGGGTAGTGCGGCAGCAAGCAGGCAGGTTCGGTGGCAGTCCTCTCCCCACTCCCTGATCACCCCGGTCACCCAGTCGAGCTGAGGGTTGTGCCGGCGGAGCCATGGGTAACCCAGGATGAGGGGTTGGCCTGGAGAGGGGAGCAGGTGAACTTGCAGCAAGGGTTTGCGGTCGGAGGACTGGATGGTCATTGAGCTCAACCGGACTCCCCCTATGCCCGGTGAGCTTCGGCTTTTAAAGGGCAGGTTACCACACGATGTCCATCACCTCCACAATAGAGGCAGAGGTTTGAGGTGAAGCGGCGCTGGGGCTCTGCAGGAGTGAGAGAGGCTCGCCCAATCTCCATAGGCTCAGACTGATCAAGCTGACTTGGGTGAGTGGCAGTAGCTGACAGGAGCCCAGTCGGATCTCTCCGAATGCCGGTAGTTGGTGGACCTTGGCGCCCCCCTCTCACGACGACGGGTCTGTATCCTTCTGTCGATCCGGACAGTCAGTGCGATGGCTTCATCAAGAGTGGAAGGCAGTTCATGGGAGACCAACTCGTCCTTGATATAGTCAGCCAAGCTATGGAAGAACGCGTCCACCAACGATGGTGTGTTCCAAGAACTTCGTCTTGCCAGGGTTCGGAAGTCGATGGAATGGTCTGCGACTGTACGTCTGCCTTGTCGAATACTGAACAGTTCACGAGACGCCTCTGCGGTTGGTGAATCCAGGTCAAACACCTTCAGCATCTCCTCAGCAAACAGGTCGAAGGTTGCACATGCGGGGGTTTGACGTTCGAACTCTGCTGTTCCCCAGAGTCGAGCTCGGCCCGTCAGGTGAGTGATGGCATACCCGACCCTAGCCCCTCCGTGGCGAAGGTCCTTGGCTGCAAGGAGAACTGAAGTCGGCAGCTAGTCAGGAATGGCCGGACCTGGGTAGAATCGCCGTTGAACCGCTCGGGGTTTCCAATCTTGGGTTCCGGGGCAGCGGCTGAAATGACCGGGGCAGGTAACTCGGAGGCAGGGCTGGTGGGCAGACTGGCTGGGGTAAGGTTGGTGAGGAGTTGGATGATCCTGGCGAGTTGTTGTTGCTGCTGCTGGGACTGCTGCTGGTGCTGCTGGAACTGCTGATGCTGTTGTAGCCGACCTGAAGCAGAGAGGTGATGTCGCCGCTCCGCTACTCTCTCTCAGTGTGTTCCAGGCGAGCATGGCGGTGGGTTGCTCAGGTTCTTCGGTTTCCATGTCGGGGAAGTGTGCGCTGAGTCCATGATGGTCAGATCGTACTGTCACGGTTCAGACAGACGACAAGAGGACCACAATTGCGTCACACCAGAAAGTTTATTTAAACTTAAGGGAAAAGGGAAGTAGGGAGTGAGTGAAGGCTCCAGGGGTTATCCCGTCCAGTGTGCTGGGTCTGTGCCTCCCCCCAGTGGCAGCGATGCGTCCGATGACGCCGGTGGTTGGTGGTCCAGAAGTCCTGGGGGGGGAGGAAACACAGACACAACGGGGCGGATGAAAACAGGCAGCAGTACAGTTCAAGGGAAATCCAAATACGTTGTAGCAAGGCAGAAGGCTGGTCAGAGTTACCGGGGTCGAAGAGTAGTCAGGAGTCGTAATGGCAGAAAGCAGGTCTGGTTTTCCTGGGGCAGAAGAGTATCCAAGAATCAGGCAGGTCCGGGGTCACAAAACAAGGGTGAGCCAGAAGCGTGAGCACACAGGTTCCGGGTGTGAGCTTTGCAGACGATCTGACAAAGGAGAGCTGAAAGACGGGACTTTAAATACTGGGAGAGGTTAGTGGGTAATGCAGCGCAGCTGGCAGAGTAATTAGAGCCGAGCAGAGCAGGGACAGGTGGAGCTCGTTAGGCTGAGTAGAGAGAGAGAGATGAGCAGAGTGGAAGATAGTGGAAACACATTAAGGTGGTAACCCGGTGGAGTGAGAGGGCTCATGACAGGTGATTAATGTAACTACAGGGATATAGCACCACTCTAGACCAGGTGATTAATGGAACTACAGGGATATAGCAGCCACTCTAGACAAGGTGATTAATGGAACTACAGGACTATAGCAGCCACTCTAGACCAGGTGATTAATGGAACTACAGGACTATAGCAGCCACTCTAGACCAGGTGATTAATTGAACTACAGGACTATAGCAGCCACTCTAGACCAGGTGATTAATGGAACTACAGGACTATAGCAGCCACTCTAGACCAGGTGATTAATGGAACTACAGGAATATAGCAGCCACTCTAGACCAGGTGATTAATGGAACTACAGGACTATAGCACCACTCTAGACCAGGTGATTAATGGAACTACAGGACGATAGCAGCCACTCTAGACCAGGTGATTAATGGAACTACAGGACTATAGCAGCCACTCTAGACCAGGTGATTAATGGAACTACAGGACTATAGCAGCCACTCTAGACCAGGTGATTAATGGAACTACAGGACTATAGCACCACTCTAGACCAGGTGATTAATGGAACTACAGGGATACATATCAGCCACTCTAGACCAGGTGATTAATGGAACTACAGGACTATAGCAGCCACTCTAGACCAGGTGATTAATGGAACTACAGGACTTTAGCAGCCACTCTAGACCAGGTGATTAATGGAACTACAGGACTATAGCACCACTCTAGACCAGGTGATTAATGGAACTACAGGACTATAGCAGCCACTCTAGACCAGGTGATTAATGGAACTACAGGACTATAGCAGCCACTCTAGACCAGGTGATTAATGGAACTACAGGACTATAGCAGCCACTCTAGACCAGGTGATTAATGGAACTACAGGACTATAGCAGCCACTCTAGACCAGGTGATTAATGGAACTACAGGACTATAGCAGCCACTCTAGACCAGGTGATTAATGGAA
The DNA here is from genome assembly GCF_020615455.1 of Coregonus clupeaformis. Lineage (NCBI taxonomy): Eukaryota > Metazoa > Chordata > Actinopteri > Salmoniformes > Salmonidae > Coregonus > Coregonus clupeaformis. The sequence continues at coordinate 187,244 of NW_025534479.1, read as the reverse complement.
CTACAGGACTATAGCAGCCACTCTAGACCAGGTGATTAATGGAACTACAGGACTATAGCAGCAACTCTAGACCAGGTGATTAATGGAACTACAGGACTATAGCACTACTCTAGACCAGGTGATTAATGGAACTACAGGACTATAGCAGCCACTCTAGACCAGGTGATTAATGGAACTACAGGACTATAGCAGCCACTCTAGACCAGGTGATTAATGGAACTACAGGACTATAGCAGCCACTCTAGACCAGGTGATTAATGGAATTACAGGATTATAGCAGCCACTCTAGACCAGGTGATTAATGGAACTACAGGACTATAGCAGCCACTCTAGACCAGGTGATTAATGGAACTACAGGACTATAGCAGCCACTCTAGACCAGGTGATTAATGGAACTACAGGACTATAGCAGCCACTCTAGACCAGGTGATTAATGGAACTACAGGACTATAGCAGCCACTCTAGACCAGGTGATTAATGGAACTACAGGACAATAGCAGCCACTCTAGACCAGGTGATTAATGGAACTACAGGACTATAGCAGCCACTCTAGACCAGGTGATTAATGGAACTACAGGACTATAGCAGCCACTCTAGACCAGGTGATTAATGGAACTACAGAACTATAGCAGCCACTCTAGACCAGGTGATTAATGGAACTACAGGACTATAGCACCACTCTAGACCAGGTGATTAATGGAACTACAGGACGATAGCAGCCACTCTAGACCAGGTGATTAATGGAACTACAGGACTATAGCAGCCACTCTAGACCAGGTGATTAATGGAACTACAGGACTATAGCAGCCACTCTAGACCAGGTGATTAATGGAACTACAGGACTATAGCACCACTCTAGACCAGGTGATTAATGGAACTACAGGGATATATATCAGCCACTCTAGACCAGGTGATTAATGGAACTACAGGACTATAGCAGCCACTCTAGACCAGGTGATAAATTGAACTACAGGACTATAGCACCACTCTAGACCAGGTGATTAATGGAACTACAGGGATATAGCAGCCAATCTAGACCAGGTGATTAATGGAACTACAGGACTATAGCACCACTCTAGACCAGGTGATTAATGGAACTACAGGACTATAGCAGCCACTCTAGACAAGTTGATTAATGGAACTACAGGACTATAGCAGCCACTCTAGACCAGGTGATTAATGGAACTACAGGACTATAGCACCACTCTAGACCAGGTGATTAATGGAACTACAGGACTATAGCAGCCACTCTAGACCAGGTGATTAATGGAACTACAGGACTATAGCAGCCACTCTAGACCAGGTGATTAATGGAACTACAGGACTATAGCACCACTCTAGACCAGGTGATTAATGGAACTACAGGACTATAGCAGCCACTCTAGACCAGGTGATTAATGGAACTACAGGACTATAGCAGCCACTCTAGACCAGGTGATTAATGGAACTACAGGACTATAGCACCACTCTAGACCAGGTGATTAATGGAACTACAGGACTATAGCACCACTCTAGACCAGGTGATTAATGGAACTACAGGACTATAACAGCCTCTCTAGACCAGGTGATTAATGGAACTACAGGACTATAGCAGCCACTGTAGACCAGGTGATTAATGGAACTACAGGACTATAGCATCACTCTAGACCAGGTGATTAATGGAACTACAGGGATATAGCAGCCACTCTAGACCAGGTGATTAATGGAACTACAGGACTATAGCAGCCACTCTAGACCAGGTGATTAATGGAACTACAGGACTATAGCAGCCACTCTAGACCAGGTGATTAATGGAACTACAGGACTATAGCACCACTCTAGACCAGGTGATTAATGGAACTACAGGGATATATATCAGCCACTCTAGACCAGGTGATTTATGGAACTACAGGACTATAGCAGCCACTCTAGACCAGGTGATTAATGGAACTACAGGACTATAGCAGCCACTCTAGACCAGGTGATTAATGGAACTACAGGACTATAGCACCACTCTAGACCAGGTGATTAATGGAACTACAGGACTATAGCAGCCACTCTAGACCAGGTGATTAATGGAACTACAGGACTATAGCAGCCACTCTAGACCAGGTGATTAATGGAACTACAGGGCTATAGCAGCCACTCTAGACCAGGTGATTAATGGAACTACAGGACTATAGCAGCCACTCTAGACCAGGTGATTAATGGAACGACAGGACTATAGCACCACTCTAGACCAGGTGATTAATGGAACTACAGGGCTATAGCAGCCACTCTAGACCAGGTGATTAATGGAACTACAGGACTATAGCAGCCACTCTAGACCAGGTGATCAATGGAACTACAGGACTATAGCAGCCACTCTAGACCAGGTGATTAATGGAACTACAGGACTATAGCAGCCACTCTAGACCAGGTGATTTATGGAACTACAGGACTATAGCAGCCACTCTAGACCAGGTGATTAATGGAACTACAGGACTATAGCAGCCACTCTAGACCAGGTGATTAATGGAACTACAGGACTATAGCACCACTCTAGACCAGGTGATTAATGGAACTACAGGACTATAGCAGCCACTCTAGACCAGGTGATTAATGGAACTACAGGAATATAGCACCACTCTAGACCAGGTGATTAATTGAACTACAGGGATATAGCAGCCACTCTAGACCAGGTGATTAATGGAACTACAGGACTATAGCACCACTCTAGACCAGGTGATTAATGGAACTACAGGACTATAGCAGCCACTCTAGACCAGGTGATTAATGGAACTACAGGACTATAGCAGCCACTCTAGACCAGGTGATTAATGGAACTACAGGACTATATCAGCCACTCTAGACCAGGTGATTAATGGAACTACAGGACTATAGCAGCCACTCTAGACCAGGTGATTAATGGAACTACAGGGCTATAGCAGCCACTCTAGACCAGGTGATTAATGGAACTACAGGACTATAGCAGCCACTCTAGACCAGGTGATTAATGGAACGACAGGACTATAGCACCACTCTAGACCAGGTGATTAATGGAACTACAGGGCTATAGCAGCCACTCTAGACCAGGTGATTAATGGAACTACAGGACTATAGCAGCCACTCCAGACCAGGTGATCAATGGAACTACAGGACTATAGCAGCCACTCTAGACCAGGTGATTAATGGAACTACAGGACTATAGCAGCCACTCTAGACCAGGTGATTAATGGAACTACAGGACTATAGCAGCCACTCTAGACCAGGTGATTAATGGAACTACAGGACTATAGCACCACTCTAGAACAGGTGATTAATGGAACTACAGGGATATAGCAGCCACTCTAGACCAGGTGATTAATGGATCTACAGGACTATAGCAGCAACTCTAGACCAGGTGATTAATGTAACTACAGGGATATAGCACCACTCTAGACCAGGTGATTAATGGAACTACAGGGATATAGCAGCCACTCTAGACAAGGTGATTAATGGAACTACAGGACTATAGCAGCCACTCTAGACCAGGTGATTAATGGAACTACAGGACTATAGCAGCCACTCTAGACCAGGTGATTAATGGAACTACAGGACTATAGCAGCCACTCTAGACCAGGTGATTAATGGAACTACAGGACTATAGCAGCCACTCTAGACCAGGTGATTAATGGAACTACAGGACTATAGCAGCCACTCTAGACCAGGTGATTAATGGAACTACAGGACTATAGCACCACTCTAGACCAGGTGATTAATGGAACTACAGGACGATAGCAGCCACTCTAGACCAGGTGATTAATGGAACTACAGGACTATAGCAGCCACTCTAGACCAGGTGATTAATGGAACTACAGGACTATAGCAGCCACTCTAGACCAGGTGATTAATGGAACTACAGGACTATAGCACCACTCTAGACCAGGTGATTAATGGAACTACAGGGATATATATCAGCCACTCTAGACCAGGTGATTAATGGAACTACAGGACTATAGCAGCCACTCTAGACCAGGTGATTAATGGAACTACAGGACTTTAGCAGCCACTCTAGACCAGGTGATTAATGGAACTACAGGACTATAGCACCACTCTAGACCAGGTGATTAATGGAACTACAGGACTATAGCAGCCACTCTATACCAGGTGATTAATGGAACTACAGGACTATAGCAGCCACTCTAGACCAGGTGATTAATGGAACTACAGGACTATAGCAGCCACTCTAGACCAGGTGATTAATGGAACTACAGGACTATAGCAGCCACTCTAGACCAGGTGATTAATGGAACTACAGGACTATAGCAGCCACTCTAGACCAGGTGATTAATGGAACTACAGGACTATAGCAGCCACTCTAGACCAGGTGATTAATGGAACTACAGGACTATAGCAGCCACTCTAGACCAGGTGATTAATGGAACTACAGGACTATAGCAGCCACTCTAGACCAGGTGATTAATGGAACTACAGGACTATAGCAGCCACTCTAGACCAGGTGATTAATGGAACTACAGGACTATAGCAGCCACTCTAGACCAGGTGATTAATGGAACTACAGGACTATAGCAGCCACTCTAGACCAGGTGATTAATGGAACTACAGGACTATAGCAGCCACTCTAGACCAGGTGATTAATGGAACTACAGGACTATAGCAGCCACTCTAGACCAGGTGATTAATGGAACTACAGGACTATAGCACCACTCTAGACCAGGTGATCAATGGAACTACAGGGATATAGCAGCCACTATAGACCAGGTGATTAATGGAACTACAGGACTATAGCAGCCACTCTAGACCAGGTGATTAATGGAACTACAGGGATATAGCACCACTCTAGACCAGGTGATTAATGGAACTACAGGGATATAGCAGCCACTCTAGACCAGGTGATTAATGGAACTACAGGACTATAGCAGCCACTCTAGACCAGGTGATTAATGGAACTACAGGACTATAGCAGCCACTCTAGACCAGGTGATTAATGGAACTACAGGACTATAGCAGCCACTCTAGACCAGGTGATTAATGGAACTACAGGACTATAGCAGCCACTCTAGACCAGGTGATTAATGGAACTACAGAACTATAGCAGCCACTCTAGACCAGGTGATTAATGGAACTACAGGACTATAGCACCACTCTAGACCAGGTGATTAATGGAACTACAGGACAAAGGCAGCCACTCTAGACCAGGTGATTAATGGAACTACAGGACTATAGCAGCCACTCTAGACCAGGTGATTAATGGAACTACAGGACTATAGCAGCCACTCTAGACCCGGTGATTAATGGAACTACAGGACTATAGCACCACTCTAGACCAGGTGATTAATGGAACTACAGGGATATATATCAGCCACTCTAGACCAGGTGATTAATGGAACTACAGGACTATAGCAGCCACTCTAGACCAGGTGATTAATTGAACTACAGGACTATAGCACCACTCTAGACCAGGTGATTAATGGAACTACAGGGATATAGCAGCCACTCTAGACCAGGTGATTAATGGAACTACAGGACTATAGCACCACTCTAGACCAGGTGATTAATGGAACTACAGGGATATAGCAGCCACTCTAGACCAGGTGATTAATGGAACTACAGGACTATAGCAGCCATTCTAGACCAGGTGATTAATGGAACTACAGGACTATAGCACCACTCTAGACCAGGTGATTAATGGAACTACAGGGATATAGCAGCCACTCTAGACCAGGTGATTAATGGAACTACAGGACTATAGCAGCCACTCTAGACAAGTTGATTAATGGAACTACAGGACTTTAGCAGCCACTCTAGACCAGGTGATTAATGGAACTACAGGACTATAGCACCACTCTAGACCAGGTGATTAATGGAACTACAGGACTATAGCAGCCACTCTAGACCAGGTGATTAATGGAACTACAGGACTATAGCAGCCACTCTAGACCAGGTGATTAATGGAACTACAGGACTATAGCACCACTCTAGACCAGGTGATTAATGGAACTACAGGACTATAGCAGCCACTCTAGACCAGGTGATTAATGGAACTACAGGACTATAGCACCACTCTAGACCAGGTGATTAATGGAACTACAGGACTATAGCACCACTCTAGACCAGGTGATTAATGGAACTACAGGACTATAGCAGCCACTCTAGACCAGGTGATTAATGGAACTACAGGACTATAGCAGCCACTCTAGACCAGGTGATTAATGGAACTACAGGACTATAGCATCACTCTAGACCAGGTGATTAATGGAACTACAGGGATATAGCAGCCACTCTAGACCAGGTGATTAATGGAACTACAGGACTATAGCAGCCACTCTAGACCAGGTGATTAATGGAACTACAGGACTATAGCAGCCACTCTAGACCAGGTGATTAATGGAACTACAGGACTATAGCACCACTCTAGACCAGGTGATTAATGGAACTACAGGGATATATATCAGCCACTCTAGACCAGGTGATTTATGGAACTACAGGACTATAGCAGCCACTCTAGACCAGGTGATTAATGGAACTACAGGACTATAGCAGCCACTCTAGACAAGGTGATTAATGGAACTACAGGACTATAGCACCACTTTAGACCAGGTGATTAATGGAACTACAGGACTATAGCAGCCACTCTAGACCAGGTGATTAATGGAACTACAGGACTATAGCAGCCACTCTAGACCAGGTGATTAATGGAACTACAGGACTATAGCAGCCACTCTAGACCAGGTGATTAATGGAACTACAGGACTATAGCAGCCACTCTAGACCAGGTGATTAATGGATCTACAGGACTATAGCAGCCACTCTAGACCAGGTGATTAATGGAACTACAGGACTATAGCAGCCACTCTAGACCAGGTGATTAATGGAACTACAGGACTATAGCAGCCACTCTAGACCAGGTGATTAATGGAACTACAGGACTATAGCAGCCACTCTAGACCAGGTGATTAATGGAACTACAGGACTATAGCAGCCACTCTAGACCAGGTGATTAATGGAACTACAGGACTATAGCAGCCACTCTAGACCAGGTGATTAATGGAACTACAGGACTATAGCAGCCACTCTAGACCAGGTGATTAATGGAACTACAGGACTATAGCAGCCACTCTAGACCAGGTGATTAATGAACTAACAGGACTATAGCAGCCACTCTAGACCAGGTGATTAATGGAACTACAGGACTATAGCAGCCACTCTAGACCAGGTGATTAATGGAACTACAGGACTATAGCAGCCACTCTAGACCAGGTGATTAATGGAACTACAGGACTATAGCAGCCACTCTAGACCAGGTGATTAATGGAACTACAGGACTATAGCAGCCACTCTAGACCAGGTGATTAATGGAACTACAGGACTATAGCAGCCACTCTAGACCAGGTGATTAATGGAACTACAGGACTATAGCAGCCACTCTAGACCAGGTGATTAATGGAACTACAGGACTATAGCACCACTCTAGACCAGGTGATTAATGGAACTACAGGGATATAGCAGCCACTCTAGACCAGGTGATTAATGGAACTACAGGACTATAGCAGCCACTCTAGACCAGGTGATTAATGGAACTACAGGGATATAGCACCACTCTAGACCAGGTGATTAATGGAACTACAGGACTATAGCAGCCACTCTAGACCAGGTGATTAATGGAACTACAGGACTATAGCAGCCACTCTAGACCAGGTGATTAATGGAACTACAGGACTATAGCAGCCACTCTAGACCAGGTGATTAATGGAACTACAGGACTATAGCACCACTCTAGACCAGGTGATTAATGGAACTACAGGGATATAGCAGCCACTCTAGACCAGGTGATTAATGGAACTACAGGACTATAGCACCACTCTAGACCAGGTGATTAATGGAACTACAGGGATATAGCAGCCACTCTAGACCAGGTGATTAATGGAACTACAGGACTATAGCAGCCACTCTAGACCAGGTGATTAATGTAACTACAGGACTATAGCACCACTCTAGACCAGGTGATTAATGGAACTACAGGGATATAGCAGCCACTCTAGACCAGGTGATTAATGGAACTACAGGACTATAGCAGCCACTCTAGACAAGTTGATTAATGGAACTACAGGACTATAGCAGCCACTCTAAACCAGGTGATTAATGGAACTACAGGACTATAGCACCACTCTAGACCAGGTGATTAATGGAACTACAGGACTATAGCAGCCACTCTAGACCAGGTGATTAATGGAACTACAGGACTATAGCAGCCACTCTAGACCAGGTGATTAATGGAACTACAGGACTATAGCACCACTCTAGACCAGGTGATTAATGGAACTACATGACTATAGCAGCCACTCTATACCAGGTGATTAATGGAACTACAGGACTATAGCAGCCACTCTAGACCAGGTGATTAATGGAACTACAGGACTATAGCACCACTCTAGACCAGGTGATTAATGGAACTACAGGACTGTAACAGCCACTCTAGAGCAGGTGATTAATGGAACTACAGGACTATAGCACCACTCTAGACCAGGTGATTAATGGAACTACAGGGATATAGCAGCCACTCTAGACCAGGTGATTAATGGAACTACAGGACTATAGCACCACTCTAGACCAGGTGATTAATTGAACTACAGGGATATAGCAGCCACTCTAGACCAGGTGATTAATGGAACTACAGGACTATAGCAGCCACTCTAGACCAGGTGATTAATGGAACTACAGGACTATAGCACCACTCTAGACCAGGTGATTAATGGAACTACAGGACTATAGCAGCCACTCTAGACCAGGTGATTAATGGAACTACAGGACTATAGCAGCCACTCTAGACCAGGTGATTAATGGAACTACAGGGCTATAGCAGCCACTCTAGACCAGGTGATTAATGGAACTACAGGACTATAGCAGCCACTCTAGACCAGGTGATTAATGGAACTACAGGACTATAGCACCACTCTAGACCAGGTGATTAATGGAACTACAGGGCTATAGCAGCCACTCTAGACCAGGTGATTAATGGAACTACAGGACTATAGCAGCCACTCTAGACCAGGAGATTAATGGAACTACAGGGCTATAGCAGCCACTCTAGACCAGGTGATTAATGGAACTACAGGGATATAGCAGCCACTCTAGACCAGGTGATTAATGGAACTACAGGGCTATAGCAGCCACTCTAGACCAGGTGATTAATGGAACTACAGGGCTATAGCAGCCACTCTAGACCAGGTGATTAATGGAACTACAGGGATATAGCAGCCACTCTAGACCAGGTTTATTAATGGAACTACAGGACTATAGCAGCCACTGTATACCAGGTGATTAATGGAACTACAGGACTATAGCATCACTCTAGACCAGGTGATTAATGGAACTACAGGGATATAGCAGCCACTCTAGACCAGGTGATTAATGGAACTACAGGGATATAGCAGCCACTCTAGACCAGGTGATTAATGGAACTACAGGACTATAGCAGCCACTCTAGACCAGGTGATTAATGGAACTACAGGACTATAGCACCACTCTAGACCAGGTGATTAATTGAACTACAGGGATATAGCAGCCACTCTAGACCAGGTGATTAATGGAACTACAGGACTATAGCACCACTCTAGACCAGGTGATTAATGGAACTACAGGACTATAGCAGCCACTCTAGACCAGGTGATTAATGGAACTACAGGACTATAGCACCACTCTAGACCAGGTGATTAATGGAACTACAGGACTATATCAGCCACTCTAGACCAGGTGATTAATGGAACTACAGGACTATAGCAGCCACTCTAGACCAGGTGATTAATGGAACTACAGGGCTATAGCAGCCACTCTAGACCAGGTGATTAATGGAACTACAGGACTATAGCAGCCACTCTAGACCAGGTGATTAATGGAATGACAGGACTATAGCACCACTCTAGACCAGGTGATTAATGGAACTACAGGTCTATAGCAGCCACTCTAGACCAGGTGATTAATGGAACTACAGGACTATAGCACCACTCTAGACCAGGTGATTAATGGAACTACAGGACGATAGCAGCCACTCTAGACCAGGTGATTAATGAAACTACAGGACTATAGCAGCCACTCTAGACCAGGTGATTAATGGAACTACAGGACTATAGCAGCCACTCTAGACCAGGTGATTAATGGAACTACAGGACTATAGCACCACTCTAGACCAGGTGATTAATGGAACTACAGGGATATATATCAGCCACTCTAGACCAGGTGATTAATGGAACTACAGGACTATAGCAGCCACTCTAGACCAGGTGATTAATGGAACTAAAGGACTTTAGCAGCCACTCTAGACCAGGTGATTAATGGAACTACAGGACTATAGCACCACTCTAGACCAGGTGATTAATGGAACTACAGGACTATAGCAGCCACTCTAGACCAGGTGATTAATGGAACTAAAGGACTTTAGCAGCCACTCTAGACCAGGTGATTAATGGAACTACAGGACTATAGCACCACTCTAGACCAGGTGATTAATGGAACTACAGGACTATAGCAGCCACTCTAGACCAGGTGATTAATGGAACTACAAGACTATAGCAGCCACTCTAGACCAGGTGATTAATGGAACTACAGGACTATAGCAGCCACTCTAGACCAGGTGATTAATGGAACTACAGGACTATAGCAGCCACTCTAGACCAGGTGATTAATGGAACTACAGGACTATAGCAGCCACTCTAGACCAGGTGATTAATGGAACTAAAGGACTATAGCAGCCACTCTAGACCAGGTGATTAATGGAACTACAGGACTATAGCAGCCACTCTAGACCAGGTGATTAATGGAACTACAGGACTATAGCACCACTCTAGACCAGGTGATTAATGGAACTACATGACTATAGCAGCCACTCTATACCAGGTGATTAATGGAACTACAGGACTATAGCAGCCACTCTAGACCAGGTGATTAATGGAACTACAGGACTATAGCACCACTCTAGACCAGGTGATTAATGGACCTACAGGACTATAGCACCACTCTAGACCAGGTGTTTAATGGAACTACAGGACTATAACAGCCACTCTAGACCAGGTGATTAATGGAACTACAGGACTATAGCACCACTCTAGACCAGGTGATTAATGGAACTACAGGGATATAGCAGCCACTCTAGACCAGGTGATTAATGGAACTACAGGACTATAGCACCACTCTAGACCAGGTGATTAATTGAACTACAGGGATATAGCAGCCACTCTAGACCAGGTGATTAATGGAACTACAGGACTATAGCACCACTCTAGACCAGGTGATTAATGGAACTACAGGACTATAGCAGCCACTCTAGACCAGGTGATTAATGGAACTACAGGACTATAGCACCACTCTAGACCAGGTGATTAATGGAACTACAGGACTATAGCAGCCACTCTAGACCAGGTGATTAATGGAACTACAGGACTATAGCAGCCACTCTAGACCAGGTGATTAATGGAACTACAGGACTATAGCAGCCACTCTAGACCAGGTGATTAATGGAACTACAGGACTATAGCAGCCACTCTAGACCAGGTGATTAATGGAACTACAGGACTATAGCAGCCACTCTAGACCAGGTGATTAATGGAACTACAGGGATATAGCAGCCACTCTAGACCAGGTGATTAATGGAACTACAGGACTATAGCAGCCACTCTAGACCAGGTGATTAATGGAACTACAGGACTATAGCAGCCACTCTAGACCAGGTGATTAATGGAACTACAGGGCTATAGCAGCCACTCTATACCAGGTGATTAATGGAACTACAGGGCTATATCAGCCACTCCAAAAAGCAAGTCCTGCAGGCTCTAGTTTTGTCTTATTGTGATTATTGTCCAGTCATGTGGTCCAGTGCTGCAAGGAAAGACCTAGTTAAGCTGCAGCTGGCCCAGAACAGAGTGGCACGGCTTGCTATTCATTGTAATCAGAGGGGTCATATAAATACTATGCAAGCCAGTCTCTCTTTGACTAAGACTTAAGGAGAGAGTGACTGCATTTCTGAATACTTTGCATTGTCAACTTACACACAGCTCTGACACACACACTTACCCCACCAGACATGCCAGCAGGGGTCTTTTCACAGCCCAAATCCAGAACAAATTCAAGAAAGCATACAGCATTATATAGAGCCATTATTGCCTGCAACTCCCTTCCATCTAATATTGCTCAAATGAACAGCAAACCTGGTTTAAAAAAACAGATAAAGCAACACCTCACGGCACAACGCCTCTCCGCTATTTGATCTAGATAATTTGTGTGTATGTATTCATATGTAGGCTACGTGTGCCTTTAAAAAAAAAACACAAATATATATATATATATATATATATATATATATATATGTAGTTCTGTACTAGAGCTGTTCTTGTCTATTAATGTTCTGTATTATGTCATGTTTCACGTTCTGTGTGGACCCCAGGAAGAGTAGCTGTGGCTTTCACAACAGCTAATGGGGATCCTAATAAAATACCAAATACCTGAGAACACAGGCGACACAATCTTGCAGAAACATGCAAAGAAGGGTCGCCAGAGGAGAAAGCGGGTGAGCCTCTCTGTAACGGTTTATTACTGAGTCTAGAAGAGTAGTATGAAAACAGACGTTGAATTCCATATTTTTATTTGCTTAACACTTTTTTGGTTACTACATGATTCCATGAACAGTGGGGAGAACAAGTATTTGATACACTGCCGATTTTGCAGGTTTTCCTACTTACAAAGCATGTAGAGGTCTGTAATTTTTAGGTACACTTCAACTGTGAGAGACTGAATCTAAAACAAAAATCCAGAAAATCACATTGTATGATTTATAAGTAATTCATTTTATTGCATGACATAAGTATTTGATCACCTACCAACCAGTAAGAATTCCGGCTCTCACAGACCTGTTAGTTTTTCTTTAAGAAGCCCTCCTGTTCTCCAATCATTACCTGTATTAACTGCACCTGTTTGAACTCGTTACCTGTATAAAAGACATCTGTCCACACACTCAATCAAACAGACTCCAACCTCTCCACAATGGCCAAGACCAGAGAGCTGTGTAAGGACATCAGGGATAAAATTGAAGACCTGCACAAGGCTGGGGTGGGCTACAGGACAATAGGCAAGCATCTTGGTGAGAAGGAAACAACTGTTGGCGCAATTATTAGAAAATGGAAGAAGTTCAAGATGACGGTCAATCACCCTCGGTCTGGGGCTCCATGCAAGATCTCACCTTGTGGGGCATCAATGATCATGAGGAAGGTGAGGGATCAGCCCAGAACTACACGGCAGGACCTGGTCAATGACCTGAAGAGAGCTGGGACCACAGTCTCAAAGAAAACCATTAGTAACACACTACGCCGTCATGGATTAAAATCCTGCAGCGCACGCAAGACCCCCTGCTCAAGCAGCGCATGCCCAGGCCCATCTGAAGTTTGCCAATGACCATCTGGATGATCCAAAGGAGGAATGGGAGAAGGTCATGTGGTCTGATGAGACAAAAATAGAGCTTTTTGGTCTAAACTCCACTCGCCGTGTTTGGAGGAAGAAGAAGGATGAGTACAACCCCAAGAGCACCATCCCAACCGTGAAGCATGGAGGTGGAAACATCATTCCTTGGGGATGCTTTTCTGCAAAGGGGACAGGACGACTGCACCGTATTGAGGGGAGGATGGATGGGGCCATGTATCGCGAGATCTTGGCCAACAACCTCCTTCCCTCAGTAAGAGTATTGAAGATGGGTCGTGGCTGGGTCTTCCAGCATCACAACGACCCGAAACACACAGCCAGGGCAACTAAGGAGTGGCTCCGTAAGAAGCATCTCAAGGTCCTGGAGTGGCCTAGTCAGTCTCCAGACCTGAACCCAATAGAAAATCTTTGGAGGGAGCTGAAAGTCCGTATTGCTCAGCAACAGCCCCGAAACCTGAAGGATCTGGAGAAGGTCTGTATGGAGGAGTGGGCCAAAATCCCTGCTGCAGTGTGTGCAAACCTGGTCAAGACCTACAGGAAACGTATGATCTCTGTAATTGCAAACAAAGGTTTCTGTACCAAATATTAAGTTCTGCTTTTCTGATGTATCAAATACTTGTCATGCAATAAAATGCAAATTAATTACTTAAAAATCATACAATGTGATTTTCTGGATTTTTGTTTTTAGATTCCGTCTCTCACAGTTGAAGTGTACCTATGATAAAAATTACAGACCTCTACATGCTTTGTAAGTAGGAAAACCTGCAAAATCGGCAGTGTATCAAATACTTGTTCTCCCCACTGTATGTTATTTCATAGTTTTGATATCTTCACTATTATTCTACGATGTAGAAAATAGTAAAAAATAGTCCAAGTTTATTCAAGGTGGTTTCTCAGGGTCAGGGTTAGGGTTAGGGTTAGGGTTAGGGTTGGGGTCCCCATATCATAGCACCCCTCATAACTTTACAATAGCAGGAGAGGACAGGACATCCTGCTCACACACAATGGGAGCTGTCTGACATACAGCTATATATAACTGTGTGTGTGTCTGTGTGTGTGAGTGTGTGTGTGTATGTGTGTGTGTGTGTGTGTGTGTGTGTGTGTGTGTGTGTGTGTGTGTGTGTGTGTGTGTGTGTCTGTCTGTCTGTCTGTCTGTCTGTCTGTCTGTCTGTCTGTCTGTCTGTCTGTGTGTGTGTGTGTGTGTGTGTGTGTGTGTGTGTGTGTGTGTGTGTGTGTGTGTGTGTCTGTGTCTGTGTCTGTGTCTGTGTCTGTGTCTGTGTCTGTGTCTGTGTCTGTGTCTGTGTCTGTGTCTGTGTCTGTGTCTGTGTCGTGTGTGTGTGTGTGTGTGTGTGTGTGTGTGTGTGTGTGTGTGTGTGTGTGTGTGTGTGTGTGTGTGACCGACCGGTCATCTGTAGACTTGGTCAAACATATAGAGTCAGTGGTTGTAAAGATGGGGAGAGGTCTGTCCGTAATAAATAGATGCTCTGCTTTCTTGACACCACACCCCACAAAGCAAGTTCTGCTGGCTCTAGTTTTGTCTAATCTTGATTATTGTCCAGTCATGTGGTCCAGTGCTGCAAGCAAAGACCTAGTTAAGCTGCAGCTGGCCCAGAACAGAGCAGCACGTCTTGCTCTTCATTGTAATAAGAGTGTCTGATAAATGACTGTAATGTAAATGTAGTCTGGTGGTGTACTTACTGAAGGGAGGAAGGCAGGTGAGGATGGAAAGATCTAGAATTACAGTCTCCTGATGAAGTAACCAGAGTGTGGTGTCTGAGGATCCGTCAGTCTGTCTGCTATCAGCTCCCCATTTACCTACTGATGACAACGCCCTGCCTCTCTCTCTATCTCTCTCTCTCCCCTGCCCCCCTCTCTCTCTCTCCCTGCCCCTCTCTCTCTATCTCTCTCTCTCCCCTGCCCCTCTCTCTCTCTCTCCTCCCCTGCCCCTCTCTCTATCTCTCTCTCCCTTCTCTCTCTCCTCCCCTGCCCCTCTCTCTATCTCTCTCTCCCTTCTCTCTCTCCTCCCCTGCCCCTCTCTCTCTCTCTCTCTCTCCTCCCCTGCCCCTCTCTCTCTCTCTCCCTCCCCTGCACCTCTCTCTCTCTCTCTCTCTCTCTCTCCTCCCCTGCCTCTCTCTCTCTCCCCTGCCCCTCTCTCTCTCTCTCCCTCCCCTGCACCTCTCAATTCAATTTACATTTCAATTTAAGGGCTTTATTGGCATGGTATGTTAACATTGCCAAAGCAAGTGAAGTAGATAGTAAACCAAAGTGAAATAAAAAATATATATTAACAGTAAACATTACACTCAGAAGTTCCAAAATAATAAAGACATTTCAAATGTCATATTATGTCTATATACAGTGTTGTAACAATGTGCAAATAGTTAAAGTACAAATGGGAAAATAAATAAACATAAATATGGGTTGTATTTACAATGGTGTTTGTTCTTCACTGGTTGCCCTTTTCTTGTGGCAACAGGTCACAAATCTTGCTGCTGTGATGCAAACTGTGGTTTTTCACCCAGTAGATAAGGGAGTTTATCAAAATTGGGTTTGTTTTCAAATTCTTTGTGGGATCTCTGTAATCTGAGGGAAATATGTGTCTCTAATATGGTCATACATTTGGCAGGAGGTTAGGAAGTGCAGCTCAGTTTCCACCTCATTTTGTGGGCAGTGTGCACATAGCCTGTCTTCTCTTGAGAGCCAGGTCTGCTTACGGCGGCCTTTCTCAATAGCAAGGCTCTGTACATAGTCAAAGCTTTCCTTAAGTTTGGGTCAGTCACAGTGGTCAGGTATTCTGCCACTGTGTACTCTCTGTTTAGGGCCAAATAGCGTTCTAGTTTGCACTGTTTTTTGGTTAATTCTTTCCAATGTGTCAAGTAATTCTCTTTTTGTTTTCTCATGATTTGGTTGGGTCTAATTGTGTTGTTGTTGTTGTCCTGGGGCTCTGTGGGGTCTGTTTGTATTTGTGAACAGAGCCCCAGGACCAGCTTACTTAGGGGACTCTTCTCCAAGTTCATCTCTCTGTAGGTGATGGCTATGTTATGGAAGGTTTGGGAATCGCTTCCTTTTAAGTGGTTATAGAATTTAACGGCTCTTTTCTGGATTTTGATAATTAGTGGGTATCGGCCTAATTCTGCTTTGCATGCATTATTTGATGTTTTTTGTTGTACACATAGGATATCTTTGCAGAATTCTGCATGCACAGTCTCAATTTGGTGTTTGTCCCATTTTGTGAATTCTTGGTTGGTAAGCGGACCCCAGACCTCACAACCATAAAGGGCAATGGGTTCTATAACTGATTCAAGTATTTTTAGCCAGATCCTAATTAGTATGTCAAATGTTATGTTCCTTTTGATGGCATAGAAGGCCCTTCTTGCCTTGTCTCTCAGATCGTTCACAGCTTTGTGGAAGTTACCTGTGGCACTGATGTATAGGCTGAGGTATGTATAGTTTATAGTGTGCTCTAGGGCAACGGTGTCTAGATGGAATTTGTATTTGTGGTCCTGGCAACTGGACCTGCCCCTCTCTCTCCCTCCCTCCCCTGCCCCCCTCTCTCCCTCCCTCCACTGCACCTCTCTCTCTCTCTTCCTCCTCTGCCCCTCTCTCTCTCTCTCCCTTCCCTTCCCCCTCTCTCTCTCCCTCCCTCCTCTGCCCCCTCTCTCTCTCCCTCCCTCCCCTGCCCCTCTCTCTCTCCCTCCCTCCCCTGCCCCTCTCTCTCTCCCTCCCTCCCCTGCCCCTCTCTCTCTCCCTCCCTCCCCTGCCCCTCTCTCTCTCTCTCTCCTTCCCCTGCCCCCCTCTCGCTCTCCCACCCCTGCCCCCCTCTCTCTCTCTCTCTCTCTCTCTCTCCCCCCGCCCCCCTCTCTCTCTCTCTCTCTCTCTCTCCCTCCCCTGCCCCTCTCTCTCTCTTCCCTCCTGCCCCTCTCTCTCCCTCCCCTGCCACCCTCTCTCTTTCCCTGCCCCTCTCTCTCCTTCCCTCCTCCTCTCCAATCCCTATTAAGTGCACCCGCGCCCCTCCAGCGACCAAGGTGCTATTGTCTCGTTTCCTGTGGCCATGCAAGTCGACCTCCAGCCTACCGACCACACATGCGCGCGACCACACACGCGCGCACACGAACACACAAACAATTATCTGCCGAAATACACATTCAACTAGGCACAGGACCCTGGGCGGTGAATTGGATTCCTTACTCCGTTTTCTGCCAAAGTAACAATAAACAGCGAGCTCTTCTGGATACGGCAAGTTTGATACGGTTTGAAGACATGTCAGAATCCGGGAAACTTTAAAATACTGTGGGAAGTAAAGTTACTGCGGTGAGACCACCCGGCAGTCCAGGAAACTTTAAAATACTGTGGGAAGTAAAGTTACTGCGGTGAGACCACCCGGCAGTCCAGGAAACTTTAAAATACTGTGGGAAGTAAAGTTACTGCGGTGAGACCACCCGGCAGTCCAGGAAACTTTAAAATACTGTGGGAAGTAAAGTTACTGCGGTGAGACCACCCGATAATCCGTCACTGAACCACTGTTGTTGTTTACTTGTTCATCTGTTGTGTGTAAATTAGTCTCAGAAGTCATAGCGCTTCTCTCTTTCCCTGTGCTGTTCGATAAGAGTAGGACTAAGAGCATGTTGTGAAATCAGCTGGTTCCCACAATAATCTGATTACAGAGTTAAAAACCCCTAATAACACTAGAATAATGGGAAAAAGCAAAAGGCAGTAGACCCTAACCCAGTAGACCCTAACCCAGTAGACCCTAACCCAGTAGACCCTAACCCAGTAGACCCTAACCCAGTAGACCCTAACCCAGTAGACCCTAACCCAGTAGACCCTAACCCAGTAGACCCTAACCCAGTAGACCCTAACCCAGTAGACCCTAACCCAGTAGACCCTAACCCAGTAGACCCTAACCCAGTAGACCCTAACCCAGTAGACCAATACAGGGGAAGATTAGAATTTAATGATCAGTTTATATTTAATAATAAGTATTATTTAATGATCAGTTTATGTACTTTGAGATGATACATTCTAGATGGTCTGCCTGTCTGTTTCTCTGCCTGTCTGTTTCTCTGCCTGTCTGTTTCTCTGCCTGTCTGTTTCTCTGCCTTTCTGGCTGTCTGCCTGTTTGTCTGCTTCATGTCTGTCTAAGTTTAACTATCTATAGTAGGACTGACAGAAAGAAACAGCTGTATTGGTCTGGTATCTATAGTAGGACTGACAGAAAGAAACAGCTGTATTGGTCTACTATCTATAGCAGGACTGACAGAAAGAAACAGCTGTATTGGTCTACTATCTATAGCAGGACTGACAGAAAGAAACAGCTGTATTGGTCTGGTATCTATAGCAGGACTGACAGAAAGAAACAGCTGTATTGGTCTGGTATATATAGTAGGACTGACAGAAAGAAACAGCTGTATTGGTCTACTATCTATAGCAGGACTGACAGAAAGAAACAGCTGTATTGGTCATGTATCTATTGTAGGACTGACAGAAAGAAACAGCTGTATTGGTCTGGTATCTATAGCAGGACTGACAGATAGAAACAGCTGTATTGGTCTACTATCTATAGCAGGACTGACAGAAAGAAACAGCTGTATTGGTCTAATATATATAGCAGGACTGACATAAAGAAACAGCTGTATTGGTCTACTATCTATAGAAGGACTGACAGAAAGAAACAGCTGTATTGGTCTGGTATCTATACTAAGACTGACAGAAAGAAACAGCTGTATTTTTCTGGTATCTATACTAAGACTGACAGAAAGAAACAGCTGTATTGGTCTACTATCTATAGCAGGACTGACAGAAAGAAACAGCTGTATTGGTCTGGTATCTATAGCAGGACTGACAGAAAGAAACAGCTGTATTGGTCTGGTATCTATAGCAGGACTGACAGAAATAAACAGCTGTATTGGTCTACTATCTATAGCAGGACTGACAGAAAGAAACAGCTGTATTGGTCTACTATCTATAGAAGGACTGACAGAAAGAAACAGCTGTATTGTTCGGGTATCTATACTAAGACTGACAGAAAGAAACAGCTGTATTGGTCTGGTATCTATAAAAGGACTGACAGAAAGAAACAGCTGTATTGGTCTACTATCTATAGCAGGACTGACAGAAAGAAACAGCTGTATTGGTCTGGTATCTATAGCAGGACTGACAGAAAGAAACAGCTGTATTGGTCTGGTATATATAGTAGGACTGACAGAAAGAAACAGCTGTATTGGTCTACTATCTATAGCAGGACTGACAGAAAGAAACAGCTGTATTGGTCATGTATCTATTGTAGGACTGACAGAAAGAAACAGCTGTATTGGTCTGGTATCTATAGCAGGACTGACAGATAGAAACAGCTGTATTGGTCTACTATCTATAGCAGGACTGACAGAAAGAAACAGCTGTATTGGTCTAATATCTATAGCAGGACTGACATAAAGAAACAGCTGTATTGGTCTACTATCTATAGAAGGACTGACAGAAAGAAACAGCTGTATTGGTCTGGTATCTATACTAAGACTGACAGAAAGAAACCGCTGTATTTTTCTGGTATCTATACTAAGACTGACAGAAAGAAACAGCTGTATTGGTCTACTATCTATAGCAGGACTGACAGAAAGAAACAGCTGTATTGGTCTGGTATCTATAGCAGGACTGACAGAAAGAAACAGCTGTATTGGTCTGGTATCTATAGCAGGACTGACAGAAAGAAACAGCTGTATTGGTCTACTATCTATAGCAGGACTGACAGAAAGAAACAGCTGTATTGGTCTACTATCTATAGAAGGACTGACAGAAAGAAACAGCTGTATTGTTCGGGTATCTATACTAAGACTGACAGAAAGAAACAGCTGTATTGGTCTGGTATCTATAAAAGGACTGACAGAAAGAAACAGCTGTATTGGTCTACTATCTATAGCAGGACTGATAGATAGAAACAGCTGTTTTGGTCTACTATCTATAGCAGGACTGACAGAAAGAAACAGCTGTATTGGTCTATATCTATAGCAGGACTGACAGAAAAAAAGAGCTGTATTGGTCTACCATCTATAGTAAGATTGAAAGAAAGAAACAGCTGTATTGGTCTACTATCAATGGCAGGAATGACAGAAAGAAACAGCAGTATTGTTATACCATCTATAGAAGGACTGACACAAAGAAACAGCTGTATTGGTCTGGTATCTATAGCAGGACTGACAGAAAGACAGATCTGTACTGGTCTACTGTCTATAGCAGGACTGACAGAACGAAACAACTGTATTGGTCTAATATCTATAGTAGGACTGACAGAAATAAACAGCTGTATTGGTCTGGTATCTATAGTAGGACTGACAGAATGAAACAGCTGTATTCGTCTACGATCAATAGCAGGACTGACAGAAAGAAACAGCTGTATTGGTCTACTATCGATAGCAGGACTGACAGATAGAAACAGCTGTATTGGTCTGGTGTCTATAGCAGGACTGACAGAAAGAAACAGCTGTATTGGTCTACTATCTTTATTAAGACTGACAGAAAGAAACAGCTGTATTGGTCTACTATCCATATTAAGACTGACAGAAAGAAACAGCTGTATTGGTCAACCATCTATACTAGGACTGACAGAAAGAAACTGCTGTATTGGTCCACTATCTATATTTGGACTGACAGACAGAAACAGCTGTAATGGTCTACTATTTTTTACATTTTTACATTTTAGTCATTTAGCAGACGCTCTTATCCAGAGCGACTTACAGTTAGCACATACATTATTTTATCGAACCCACAACCCTGGCGTTGCAAACGCCATGCTCTACCAACTGAGCTACATCCCCTGCCGGCCATTTCCTCCCATACCCTGGACGACGCTGGGCCAATTGTGCGCCGCCCCATGGGTCTCCCGGTCGCGGCCGGCTACGACAGAGCCTGGATTCGAAACAGGATCTCTAGTGGCACAGCTAGCACTGCGATGCAGTGCCTTAGACCACTGCGCCACTCAGGAGATACTATCTATAGTAGGACTGACAGATATAAACAACTGTATTGGTCTACTATCTATAATAGGACTGACAGAAAGAAACAGCTGTATTGGTCTGGTATCTATAGCAGGACTGATAGAAAGAAACAGCTGTATTGATCTGGTATCTACAGTAGGACTGACAGAAAGAACAGCTGTATTGGTCTGGTATCTATAGTAAGACTGACAGAAAGAACAGCTGTATTGGTCTGGTATCTATAGCAGGACTGACAGATAGAAACAACTGTATTGGTCTGGTATCTATAGTAGGACTTACAGAAAGAAACAGCTGTATTGGTCTGGTATCTATAGTAGGACTGACAGATAGAAACAGCTGTATTGGTCTGGTATCTATAGTAGGACTGTCAGAAAGAAACAGCTGTATTGGTCTGGTATCTATAGTAGGACTGACAGAAAGAAACAGCTGTATTGGTCTGGTATCTATAGTAGGACTGACAGAATGAAACAGCTGTATTCGTCTATGATCAATAGCAGGACTGACAGAAAGAAACAGCTGTATTGGTCTACTATCTATAGCAGGACTGACAGAAAGAAACAGCTGTATTGGTCTACTATCTATAGCAGGACTGACAGATAGAAACAGCTGTATTTGTCTGGTATCTATAGTACGACTGACAGAAAGAAACAGCTGTATTGGTCTGGTATCTATAGTAGGACTGACAGAATGAAACAGCTGTATTCGTCTATGATCAATAGCAGGACTGACAGAAAGAAACAGCTGTATTGGTCTACTATCTATAGCAGGACTGACAGAAATAAACAGCTGTATATGTATGGTATCTATAGCAGGACTGACAGAAATAAACAGCTGTATTGGTCTGGTATCTATAGTAGGACTGACAGAAAGAAACAGCTGTATTGGTCTGGTATCTATAGCAGGACTGACAGAATGAAACAGCTGTATTCGTCTATGATCAATAGCAGGACTGACAGAAAGAAACAGCTGTATTGGTCTACTATCTATAGCAGGACTGACAGTAAGAAACAGCTGTATTGGTCTGGTATCTATACTAAGACTGACAGAAAGAAACAGCTGTATTGGTCTGGTATCTATAGTAGGACTGACAGAAAGAAACAGCTGTATTGGTCTACTATCTATAGCAGGACTGATAGATAGAAACAGCTGTTTTGGTCTGGTATCTATAGCAGGACTGACAGAAAGAAACAGCTGTATTGGTCTACTATCTATAGCAGGACTGACAGAAAGAAACAGCTGTATTGGTCTACTATCTATAATAGGACTGACAGAAAGAAACAGCTGTATTGGTCTACTATCTATAGCAGGACTGACAGAAAGAAACAGCTGTATTGGTCTACTATCTATAGCAGGACTGACAGAAAAAAAGAGCTGTATTGGTCTACCATCTATAGTAAGATTGAAAGAAAGAAACAGCTGTATTGGTCTACTATCAATGGCAGGAATGACAGAAAGAAACAGCAGTATTGTTATACCATCTATAGAAGGACTGACACAAAGAAACAGCTGTATTGGTCTGGTATCTATAGCAGGACTGACAGAAAGAAACAGCTGTATTGGTCTACTATCTATAGTAGGACTGACAGAAAGAAACAGCTGTATTGGTCTGGTATCTATAGTAGGACTGACAGAATGAAACAGCTGTATTCGTCTACGATCAATAGCAGGACTGACAGAAAGAAACAGCTGTATTGGTCTACTATCGATAGCAGGACTGACAGAAAGACACAGCTGTATTGGTCTGGTGTCTATAGCAGGACTGACAGAAAGAAACAGCTGTATTGGTCTACTATCTTTATTAAGACTGACAGAAAGAAACAGCTGTATTGGTCTACTATCTATACTTGGACTGACAGAAAGAAACAGCTGTATTGGTCTACTATCTTTATTAAGACTGACAGAAAGCAACAGCTGTATTGGTCTACTATCCATATTAAGACTGACAGAAAGAAACAGCTGTATTGGTCAACCATCTATAGTAGGACTGACAGAAAGAAACTGCTGTATTGGTCCACTATCTATATTTGGACTGACAGACAGAAACAGCTGTAATGGTCTACTATTTTTTACATTTTACATTTTAGTCATTTAGCAGACGCTCTTATCCAGAGCGACTTACAGTTAGCACATACATTATTTTATCGAACCCACAACCCTGGCGTTGCAAACGCCATGCTCTACCAACTGAGCTACATCCCCTGCCGGCCATTTCCTCCCATACCCTGGACGACGCTGGGCCAATTGTGCGCCGCCCCATGGGTCTCCCGGTCGCGGCCGGCTACGACAGAGCCTGGATTCGAAACAGGATCTCTAGTGGCACAGCTAGCACTGCGATGCAGTGCCTTAGACCACTGCGCCACTCAGGAGATACTATCTATAGTAGGACTGACAGATATAAACAACTGTATTGGTCTACTATCTATAATAGGACTGACAGAAAGAAACAGCTGTATTGGTCTGGTATCTATAGCAGGACTGATAGAAAGAAACAGCTGTATTGATCTGGTATCTACAGTAGGACTGACAGAAAGAACAGCTGTATTGGTCTGGTATCTATAGCAGGACTGACAGATAGAAACAACTGTATTGGTCTGGTATCTATAGTAGGACTGACAGAAAGAAACAGCTGTATTGGTCTGGTATATATAGTAGGACTGACAGATAGAAACAGCTGTATTGGTCTGGTATCTATAGTAGGACTGTCAGAAAGAAACAGCTGTATTGGTCTGGTATCTATAGTAGGACTGACAGAAAGAAACAGCTGTATTGGTCTGGTATCTATAGTAGGACTGACAGAATGAAACAGCTGTATTCGTCTATGATCAATAGCAGGACTGACAGAAAGAAACAGCTGTATTGGTCTACTATCTATAGCAGGACTGACAGAAAGAAACAGCTGTATTGGTCTACTATCTATAGCAGGACTGACAGATAGAAACAGCTGTATTTGTCTGGTATCTATAGTAGGACTGACAGAAAGAAACAGCTGTATTGGTCTGGTATCTATAGTAGGACTGACAGAACGAAACAGCTGTATTCGTCTATGATCAATAGCAGGACTGACAGAAAGAAACAGCTGCATTGGTCTACTATCTATAGCAGGACTGACAGATAGAAACAGCTGTATTGGTCTGGTATCTATAGCAGGACTGACAGAAAGAAACAGCTGTATTGGTCTGGTATCTATAGTAGGACTGACAGAAAGAAACAGCTGTATTGGTCTACTATCTATAGCAGGACTGACAGATAGAAACAGCTGTATTGGTCTACTATCTATAGCAGGACTGACAGAAAGAAACAGCTGTATTGGTCTACTATCAATAGTAGGACTGACAGAAAGAAACAGCTGTATTGGTCTACTCTCTATAGCAGGACTGACATAAGGAAACAGCTGTATTGGTCTACTATCTATAGCAGGACTGACAGAAATAAACAGCTGTATATGTATGGTATCTATAGCAGGACTGACAGAAATAAACAGCTGTATTGGTCTGGTATCTATAGTAGGACTGACAGAAAGAAACAGCTGTATTGGTCTACTATCTATAGCAGGACTGACAGAAAGAAGCAGCTGTATTGGTCTGGTATCTATAGTAGCACTGACAGATAGAAACAGCTGTATTTGTCTACTGTCTATAGCAGGACTGACAGAAAGAAACAGCTGTATATGTATGGTATCTATAGCAGGACTGACAGAAAGAAACAGCTGTATTGGTCTGGTATCTATAGTAGGACTGACAAAAAGAAACAGCCATATTGGTCTACTATCTATAGAAGGACTGACAGAAAGAAAAAGCTGTATTGGTCTACTATCTATAGCAGGACTGACAGAAAGAAACAGCTCTATTGGTCTGGTATCTATAGCAGGACTGACAGAAAGAAACAGCTGTATTGGTCTGGTATCTATTGTATGACTTACAGATAGAAACAGCTGTATTAGTCTGATATCTATAGTAGGACTGACAGAAAGAAACAGCTGTTTTGGTCTTGTCACGTTCGTCATAATGATTGGACCAAGGTGCAGCGTGATACGAGTACATACTTTAATAGTACTTTTCAATTAACAACAAAAACAACAAAACGAAACGTGAAGTCCTCGGTCATACACAAATCTACACGGAACAAGATCCCACAAAACACAAGTGCACAACAGGCTGCCTAAGTATGGTTCCCAATCAGAGACAACAAGCAACAGCTGATTCTCGTTGGCTCTGATTGAGAAACACCCCGGCCAACCTAGAAAACACATGAACTAGAAACAGAACATAGAACACAAAACATAGACCCTACACACCCTGGCTCAACATATAAGAGTCCCCAGAGCCAGGGCGTGACAGAACCCCCCCAAAGGCGCGGACTGCGACCGCGCCAACATAAACCCAACAGGGGAGTGGCCGGGTGGGCATTCCGCCTCGGAGGCGGATCCGGCTCCGGGCATGACCACCACCCTCTAACAACCCCCCCGTAGCGCCCCTGGTCTGGTCTGGCCCCGCTGGCTGGAGCTGGACTGGACATCGGTGGAGCGGATTGCTTAGGCTCCGGTGTGGAGCAGCTGACCGGTACCTGACCAGGCACCGGTGAAACAGGCACGGGCTGTGCCGGACTGACGACGCGCACCACAGGCTTGGTGCGGGGAGCAGGGACGGGCCGGACCGGGCTGGCGACGCGCACCACAGGCTTGGTGCGGGGAGCAGGAATGGGCCGGACCGGGCTGACGGGCGCACCACTGGCTTGGTGCGGGGAGCAGGAACAGGCCGGGCCGGGCTGACGACGCAGCGCACCATTGGCTTGGTGCGGGGAGCAGGGACGGGCGGACCGGGCTGACGAAGCGCACCACTGGCTTGGTGCGGGGAGCAGGAACAGGCCGGACCGGGCTGACGACGCCGCACCATTGGCTTGGTGCGGGGAGCAGGAACAGGCCGGGCCGGGCTGGCGACGCGCACCATTGGCTTGGTGCGGGGAGCAGGAACAGGCCGGGCCGGGCTGGCGACGCGCACCATTGGCTTGGTGCGAGGGGCAGGAACAGGCCGGGCCGGGCTGGCGACGCGCACCATAGGCTTGGTGCGGGGAGCAGGAACAGGCCGGGCCGGGCTGACGACGCGCACCATAGGCTTGCTGCGGGGAGCAGGAACAGGCCGGGCCGGGCTGGCGACGCGCACCACAGGCTTGGTGCGAGAGGCAGGAACAGGCCGGGCCGGGCTGGCGACACGCATCACAGGCTTGGTGCGAGGGACAGGAACAGGCCGGACCGCACTGGGAACACACCTCAGTACCTCTCGCCGTGCCTCTACAATTTCCTTCCCTCTAATGACCAATGGCCCCCATAACCTGGTGGCCTTCTCTCCTCGTCCACAAACTCGCCCTTTATCTGCCTCCAGCAGCCCCGTCGTCCATGCCATGTGCCCCCCCCAAAAAAAATCTTGGGGGTGCCTCTCGCCTGTCCGACGACGGCCCGGTTGGCGCCGCTTCTCCTCTCCTGCCTGGGTCTCCCCCTTCATCGCCCTCAAGTAACGGACGGCCTCCTCCTCCGTGATCTGCCCCCAACCGAGGAGGACATCCACTAACGTTACCTCTGGCGTTTGCTCCTGGACACGCTGCTTGGTCCTGTATTGGTGGGATCTTCTGTCACGTTCATGATAATGATTGGACCAAGGCGCAGCGTGATACGAGTACATACTTTAATAGTACTTTTCAATTAACAACAAAAACAACAAAACGAAACATGAAGTCCTCGGTCATACACAAACCTACACGGAACAAGATCCCACAAAACACAAGTGCACAACAGGCTGCCTAAGTATGGTTCCCAATCAGAGACAACAAGCAACAGCTGATTCTCGTTGCCTCTGATTGAGAACCACCCCGGCCAACCTAGAAAACACATGAACTAGAAACAAAACATAGAACACAAAACATAGACCCTACACACCCTGGCTCAACATATAAGAGTCGCCAGAGCCAGGGCGTGACAGGTCTACTATCTATAGAAGGACTGACAGAAAGAAACAGCTGTATTGGTCCACTATTTATTGCAGGACTGACAGAAAGAAAAAGCTGTATTGGTCAACTATTTATTGCAGGACTGACAGAAAGAAACAGCTGTATTGGTCTACTATCTATAGTAGGACTGACAGAAAGAAACAGCTGTATTGGTCTACTATCTATAGTAGGACTGAAAGAAAGAAACAGCTGTATGGGTCTACTATCTATAGCAGGACTGACAGAAAGAAACAGCTGTATTGGTAAACTATCTATAGCAGGACTGACAGAAAGAAACAGCTGTATTGGTCTGGTATCTATAGTAGGACTGACAGATAGAAACAGCTGTATTGGTCTGGTATCTATAGCAGGACTGACAGAAAGAAACAGCTGTATTGGTCTACTATCTATAGCAGGACTGCCAGAAAGAAACAGCTGTATTGGTCTACTATCTATAGTAGGACTGACAGATAGAAACACCTGTATTGGTCTGGTATCTATAGCAGGACTGACAGAAAGAAACAGCTGTATTGGTCTGGTATATATAGCAGGACTGACAGAAAGAAACAGCTGTATTGGTCTACTATCTATAGCAGGACTGACAGAAAGAAACAGCTGTATTGGTCTGGTATCTATAGTAGGACTGACAGATAGAAACAGCTGTATTGGTCAACTATTTATTGCAGGACTGACGGAAAGAGAAAGCTGTATTGGTCAACTATTTATTGCAGGACTGACAGAAAGAAAAAGCTGTATTGGTCTACTATCTATAGTAGTACTTACAGAAAGAAACAGCTGTATTGGTCTAGTATCTATAATAGGACTGACAGAAAGAAACAGCTGTATTGGTCTACCATCTATAGCAGGACTGACAGAAAGAAACAGCTGTATTGGTCTACTATCTATAGTAGGACTGACAGATATAAACAGCTGTATTGGTCTACTATCTATAGCAGGAATGACAAAGAGAAACAGCTGTATTGGTCTGGTACCTATAATAGGACTGACAGAAAGAAACAGCTGTATTGGTCTGGTATCTATAGCAGGACTGACAGAAAGAAACAGCTGTATTGGTCAAATATCTATAGCAGGACTGACAGAAAGAAACAGCTGTATTGGTCTACTATCTATAGCAGGACTGACAGAAAGAAACAGCTGTATTGGTCTGGTTTCTATAGTAGGACTGACAGAAACAAACAGCTGTATTGGTCTACTATCTATAGCAGGACTGACAGAAAGAAACAGCTGTATTGGTCTACTATCTATAGTAGGACTGACAGATAGAAACAGCTGTATTGGTCTGGTATCTATTGTAGGACTGACAGAAAGGAACATATGTATTGGTCTGGTATCTATAGCAGGAATGACAGATAGAAACAGCTGTATTGCTCTACTATCTATAGCAGGAATGACAAAGAGAAACAGCTGTATTGGTCTGGTACCTATAGTAGGACTGACAGATAGAAACAGCTGTATTGGTCTGGTATCTATTGTAGGACTGACAGAAAGGAACATATGTATTGGTCTGGTATCTATAGTAGGACTGTCAGAAAGAAACAGCTGTATTGGTCTGGTATCTATAGTAGGACTGACAGAAAGAAACAGCTGTATTGGTCTGGTATCTATAGTAGGACTGACAGAATGAAACATATGTATTGGTCTGGTATCTATAGTAGGACTGTCAGAAAGAAACAGCTGTATTGGTCTGGTATCTATAGTAGGACTGACAGAAAGAAACAGCTGTATTGGTCTGGTATCTATAGTAGGACTGACAGAATGAAACAGCTGTATTTGTCTATGATCAATAGCAGGACTGACAGAAAGAAACAGCTGTATTGGTCTACTATCTATAGCAGGACTGACAGAAAGAAACAGCTGTATTGGTCTGGTATCTATAGTAGGACTGACAGAATGAAACAGCTGTATTTGTCTATGATCAATAGCAGGACTGACAGAAAGAAACAGCTGTATTGGTCTACTATCTATAGCAGGACTGACAGAAAGAAACAGCTGTATTGGTCTACTATATATAGCAGGACTGACAGATAGAAACAGCTGTATTTGTCTGGTATCTATAGTAGGACTGACAGAAAGAAACAGCTGTATTGGTCTAGTATCTATAGTAGGACTGACAGAATGAAACAGCTGTATTCGTCTATGATCAATAGCAGGACTGACAGAAAGAAACAGCTGTATTGGTCTACTATCTATAGCAGGACTGACAGATAGAAACAGCTGTATTGGTCTGGTATCTATAGCAGGACTGACAGAAAGAAACAGCTGTATTGGTCTGGTATCTATAGTAGGACTGACAGAAAGAAACAGCTGTATTGGTCTACTATCTATAGCAGGACTGACAGATAGAAACAGCTGTATTGGTCTACTATCTATAGCAGGACTGACAGAAAGAAACAGCTGTATTGGTCTACTATCAATAGTAGGACTGACAGAAAGAAACAGCTGTATTGGTCTACTATCTATAGCAGGACTGACAGAAAGAAACAGCTGTATTGGTCTACTATCTATAGCAGGACTGACAGAAATAAACAGCTGTATATGTATGGTATCTATAGCAGGACTGACAGAAATAAACAGCTCTATTGGTCTGGTATCTATAGTAAGACTGACAGAAAGAAACAGCTGTATTGGTCTGGTATCTATAGTAGGACTGACAGAAAGAAACAGCTGTATTGGTCTACTATCTATAGCAGGACTGACAGAAAGAAGCAGCTGTATTGGTCTGGTATCTATAGTAGCACTGACAGATAGAAACAGCTGTATTTGTCTACTGTCTATAGCAGGACTGACAGAAAGAAACAGCTGTATATGTATGGTATCTATAGCAGGACTGACAGAAAGAAACAGCTGTATTGGTCTGGTATCTATAGTAGGACTGACAAAAAGAAACAGCTGTATTGGTCTACTATCTATAGAAGGACTGACAGAAAGAAAAAGCTGTATTGGTCTACTATCTATAGCAGGACTGACAGAAAGAAACAGCTCTATTGGTCTGGTATCTATAGCAGGACTGACAGAAAGAAACAGCTGTATTGGTCTGGTATCTATTGTAGGACTTACAGATAGAAACAGCTGTATTAGTCTGATATCTATAGTAGGACTTGAAGAAAGAAACAGCTGTATTGGTCTGGTATCTATAGTAGGACTTACAGAAAGAAACAGCTGTATTGGTCTACTATCTATAGTAGGACTGACAGAATGAAACAGCTGTATTGGTCTATTATCTATAGTAGGACTGACAGTAACAAACAGCTATATTGGTCTTATATCTGTAGTAGGACTGACAGAAAGTAACAGCTGTATTTGTCTATTATTTATTGCAGGACAGACAGGAAAAAACAGCTGTACTGGTCTACTATCTATATTAAGACTGACAGAAAGAAACAGCTGTATTGATCTACTATCTATAGCAGGACTGACAGATAGAAACAGCTGTATTGGTCTGGTATCTATAGAAGGACTGACAGAAAGAAACAGCTGTATTGGTCTACTATCTATAGCAGGACTGACAGAAAGAAACAGCTGTATTGGTCTACTATCTATAGTAGGAATGACAGAAAGAAACAGCTGTATTGGTCTACTATCTATAGAAGGACTGACAGAAAGAAACAGCTGTATTGGTCTGGTATCATAGAAGGACTGACAGAAAGAAACAGCTGTATTGGTCTGGTATCTATAGCATTACTGACAGAAAGAAACAGCTGTATTGGTCTACTATCGATAGAAGGACAGACAGAAAGAAACAGCTGTATTGGTCTGGTATCTATAGTAGGACTGACAGAAAGAAACAGCTGTATTGGTCTACTATCTATACTTGGACTGACAGAAACAGATGTATTGGTCTACTATCTATAGCAGGACTGACAGAAAGAAACAGCTGTATTGTTCTACCATCTATAGAAGGACTGACACAAAGAAACAGCTGTATTGGTCTACTATCTATAGCAGGACTGACAGAAAGAAACAGCTGTATTGGTCTACTATCTATAGAAGGACAGAAAGAAACAGCTGTATTGGTCTGGTATCTATAGCAGGACTGACAGATAGAAACAGCTGTATTGGTCTACTATCTATAGCAGGACTGACAGAAAGAAACAGCTGTATTGGTCGATTGTCTATGTTAAGACTGACAGAAAGAAACATCAGTATTGGTCTACTATCTATAGTCGAACTGACAGAAAAAAACAGCTGTATTGATCTACCATCTATAGTAAGATTGACAGAAATAAACAGCTGTATTGGTCCACTATCAATAGCAGGACTAACAGATAGAAACAGCTGTATTAATATACTATCTATAGCAGGACTGACAGGAAAAAACAGCTGTATTGGTCTACTATCTATATTAAGACTGACAGAAAGAAACAGCTGTATTGGTCTACTATCAATAGCAGGACTGACAGATAGAAACAGCTGTATTGGTCTGGAATCTATATCAGGACTGACAGAAAGAAACAGCTGTATTGGTCTGGTATCTACAGTAGGACTGACAGAAAGAAACAGCTGTATTGGTCTGGTATCTATAGCAGGACTGACAGAAAGAAACAGCTGTATTGGTCTGGTATTTATATTAAGACTGACAGAAAGAAACAGCTGTATTTGTCTACTATCTATACTAGGACTGACAGAAAGAAACAGCTGTATTGGTCTACTATCTATAGCAGGACTGACAGAATGAAAAAGCTGTATGGGTCTACTATCTATATTAAAACTGACAGAAAGAAACAGCTGTATTGGTCTACTATCTATATTAAGACTGACAGAAAGAAACATCTGTATTGGTCTACTATCTATATTAAGACTGACAGAAAGAATCAGCTGTATTGGTCAACCATCTATAGTAGGACTGACAGACAGAAACAGCTGTATTGGTCTACTATCTATAGAAGGACTGACAGAAAGAAACAGCTGTATTGGTCTGGTATCATAGAAGGACTGACAGAAAGAAACAGCTGTATTGGTCTGGTATCTATAGCATTACTGACAGAAAGAAACAGCTGTATTGGTCTACTATCGATAGAAGGACAGACAGAAAGAAACAGCTGTATTGGTCTGGTATCTATAGTAGGACTGACAGAAAGAAACAGCTGTATTGGTCTACTATCTATACTTGGACTGACAGAAACAGATGTATTGGTCTACTATCTATAGCAGGACTGACAGAAAGAAACAGCTGTATTGTTCTACCATCTATAGAAGGACTGACACAAAGAAACAGCTGTATTGGTCTACTATCTATAGCAGGACTGACAGAAAGAAACAGCTGTATTGGTCTACTATCTATAGAAGGACAGAAAGAAACAGCTGTATTGGTCTGGTATCTATAGCAGGACTGACAGATAGAAAAAGCTGTATTGATATACTATCTATAGCAGGACTGACAGAAAGAAACAGCTGTATTGGTAGATTGTCTATGTTAAGACTGACAGAAAGAAACATCAGTTTTGGTCTACTATCTATAGTCGAACTGACAGAAAAAAACAGCTGTATTGATCTACCATCTATAGTAAGATTGACAGAAATAAACAGCTGTATTGGTCCACTATCAATAGCAGGACTAACAGATAGAAACAGCTGTATTAATATACTATCTATAGCAGGACTGACAGGAAAAAACAGCTGTATTGGTCTACTATCTATATTAAGACTGACAGAAAGAAACAGCTGTATTGGTCTACTATCAATAGCAGGACTGACAGATAGAAACAGCTGTATTGGTCTGGTATCTATAGCAGGACTGACAGAAAGAAACAGCTGTATTGGTCTGGTATCTACAGTAGGACTGACAGAAAGAAACAGCTGTATTGGTCTGGTATCTATAGCAGGACTGACAGAAAGAAACAGCTGTATTGGTCTGGTATTTATATTAAGACTGACAGAAAGAAACAGCTGTATTTGTCTACTATCTATACTTGGACTGACAGAAAGAAACAGCTGTATTGGTCTACTATCTATAGCAGGACTGACAGAATGAAAAAGCTGTATGGGTCTACTATCTATATTAAAACTGACAGAAAGAAACAGCTGTATTGGTCTACTATCTATATTAAGACTGACAGAAAGAAACATCTGTATTGGTCTACTATCTATATTAAGACTGACAGAAAGAAACAGCTGTATTGGTCAACCATCTATAGTAGGACTGACAGACAGAAACAGCTGTATTGGTCTACTATCTATAGTAGGACTGACAGAAAGAAACAGCTGTATTGGTCTGGTATCTATAGCAGGACTGATAGAAAGAAACAGCTGTATTGGTCTGGTATCTATAGTAGGACTGAGAGATAGAAACAGCTGTATTGGTCTGGTATCTATAGTAGGACTGACAGAATGAAACAGCTGTACTGGTCTACTATCTATAGTAAAATTGACATAAAAGAAAAAGCTGTATTGGTCTGGTATCTATAGAAGGACTGACAGAAAGAAACAGCTGTATTGGTCTGGTATCTATAGTAGGACTGACAGATAGAAACAGCTGTATTGGTCTGGTATCTATAGTAGGACTGACAGAAAGAAACAGCTGTATTGGTCTACTATCTATAGCAGAAATGACAGACAGAAACAGCTGTATTGGTCTGGTATCTATAGTATGACTGACAGATAGAAACAGCTGTATTGGTCAACTATTTATTGCAGTACTGACAGAAAGAAAAAGCTGTATTGGTCAACTATTTATTGCAGGACTGACAGAAAGAAACGGCTGTATTGGTCTACTATCTATAGCAGGACTGAAAGAAAGAAACAGCTGTATTGTTCTACCATCTATAGAAGGACTGACACAAAGAAACAGCTGTATTGGTCTACTATCTATAGTCGAACTGAAAGAAAAAAACAGCTGTATTGATCTACCATCTATAGTAAGATTGACAGAAAGAAACAGCTGTATTGGTCCACTATCAATAGCAGGACTGACAGATAGAAACAGCTGTATTAATCTACTATCTATAGCAGGACTGACAGGAAAAAACAGCTGTGTTGGTCTACTATCTATATTAAGACTGACTGAAAGAAACAGCTGTATTGGTCTACTATCTATAGCAGGACTGACAGATAGAAACAGCTGTATTGGTCTGGTATCTATAGAAGGACTGACAGAAAGAAACAGCTGTATTGGTCTACTATCTATAGTAGGACTGACAGAAATAAACAGCTGTATTGGTCTACTATCTATAGAAGGACTGACAGAAAGAAACAGCTGTATTGGTCTGGTATCTATAGCAGGACTGACAGAAAGAAACAGCTGTATTGGTCTGGTATCATAGAAGGACTGACAGAAAGAAACAGCTGTATTGGTCTGGTATCTATAGCAGGACTGACAGAAAAAAACAGCTGTATTGGTCTGGTATCTATAGCATTACTGACAGAAAGAAACAGCTGTATTGGTCTACTATCTATAGTAGGACTGACAGAAATAAACAGCTGTATTGGTAAGGTATCTATAGTAGGACTGACAGAAAGAAACAGCTGCAGTGGTCTACTATCTATAGAAGGACTGACAGAAAGAAACAGCTGTATTGGTCTACTATCTATAGCAGGACTGACAGAAAGAAACAGCTGTATTGGTCTGGTATCTATAGCAGGACTGACAGAAAGAAACATCTGTATTGGTCTTGTATCTATAGTAGGACTGACAGATAGAAACAGCGGTATTGGTCTACTATCCATAGCAGGACTGACAGAAAGAAAATGCTGTATTGGTCAACTCTTTATTGCAGGACTGACAGAAAGAAACAGCTGTATTGGTCTACTATCTATAGTAGGACTGACAGAAAGAAACAGCTGTATTGGTCTACTATCTATAGTAGGACTGACAGAAAGAAACAGCTGTATTGGTCTACTATCTATAGCAGGACTGACAGAAAGAAACAGCTGTATTGGTCTACTATCTATAGCAGGACTGACAGAAAGAAACAGCTGTATTGGTCAGGTATCTATTGTAGGACTGACAGAAAGAAACAGCTGCAGTGTTCTACTATCTATAGAAGGACTGACAGAAAGAAACAGCTGTATTGGTCTACTATCTATAGCAGGACTGACAGAAAGAAACAGCTGTATTGGTCTGGTATCTATAGCAGGACTGAAAGAAAGAAACAGCTGTGTTGGTCTTGTATCTATAGTAGGACTGACAGATAGAAACAGCGGTATTGGTCTACTATCTATAGCAGGACTGACTGAAAAAAACATCTGTATTGGTCTACTCTCTATAGAAGGACTGAAAGAAAGAAACAGCTGTATTGGTCAACTCTTTATTGCAGGCCTGACAGAAAGAAACAGCTGTATTGGTCTACTATCTATAGTAGGACTGACAGAAATAAACAGCTGTATTGGTCTACTATCTATAGTAGGACTGACAGAAAGAAACAGCTGTATTGGTCAACTATCTATAGCAGGACTGACAGAAGGAAACAGCTGTATTGGTCTACTATCTATAGCAGGACTGACAGCAAGAAACAGCTGTATTGGTCTGGTGTCTATAGAAGGACTGACAGAAAGAAACAGCTGTATTGGTCTACTATCTATAGAAGGACTTACAGAAAGAAACAGCTGTATTTGTCTGGTATCTATAGCAGGACTGACAGAAAGAAACAGCTGTATTAGTCTGATATCTATAGTAGGACTGACAGAAAGAAACAGCTGTATTGGTCAGGTATCTATAGCAGGAATGACAGATAGAAACAGCTGTATTATTCTGGTATTTATAGTAGGAATGACAGATAGAAACAGCTGTATTGGTCTGGTATCTATAGCAGGACTGACAGAAAGAAACAGCTGTATTGGTCTACTATCTTTAGCAGGACTGACAGAAAGAAACAGCTGTTGGTCTACTATCTATAGCAGGAATGACAGAAAGGAACAGCTGTATTGGTCTGGTATCTATACCAGGACTGACAGA
Organism: Coregonus clupeaformis; assembly: GCF_020615455.1. Taxonomy (NCBI): domain Eukaryota; kingdom Metazoa; phylum Chordata; class Actinopteri; order Salmoniformes; family Salmonidae; genus Coregonus; species Coregonus clupeaformis. The sequence continues at coordinate 150,941 of NW_025534479.1, read as the reverse complement.
AAGAAACAGCTGTATTTGTCTACTATCTATAGCAGAACTGACAGAAAGAAACAGCTGTATTGGTCTGGTATCTATAGTAGGACTGACAGATAGAAACAGCTGTATTGGTCTGGTATCTATAGTATGACTGACAGAAAGGAACAGCTGTATTGGTCTGGTATCTATACCAGGACTGACAGAACGAAACAGCTGTATTTGTCTACTATCTATAGCAGGACTGACAGAAAGAAACAGCTGTATTGGTCTGGTATCTATAGCACGACTGACAGAAAGAAACAGCTGTGTTGGTGTAATATCTATAGTAGGACTGACAGAAAGAAACAGCTGTATTGGTCTACTATCTATAGTAGGACTGACAGAAAGAAACAGCTGTATTGGTCTACTATCTATAGTAGCACTGACAGAAAGAAACAGCTGCATTGGTCTACTATCTATAGAAGGACTGACAGAAAGAAACAGCTGTATTGGTCTGGTATCTATAGCAGGACTGACTTAAAGAAACAGCTGTATTGGTCTGGTATCTATAGCAGGACTGACAGAAAAGACAGCTGTATTGGTCTACTATCTATAGTAGGACTGACAGAAAGAAACAGCTGTATTGGTCTACTATCTATAGTAGAACTGACAGAAAGAAACAGCTGTATTGGTCTACAATCTATAGAAGGACTGACAGAAAGAAACAGCTGTATTGGTCTACTATCTATGGTAGGACTGACAGAAAGAAACAGCTGTATTGGTCTGGTATCATAGAAGGACTGACAGAAAGAAACAGCTGTATTGGTCTGGTATCTATAGCAGGACTGACAGAAAGAAACAGCTGTATTGGTCTGGTATCTATAGCATTACTGACAGAAAGAAACAGCTGTATTGGTCTACTATCGATAGAAGGACAGACAGAAAGAAACAGCTGTATTGGTCTGGTATCTATAGTAGGACTGACAGAAAGAAACAGCTGTATTGGTCTACTATCTATACTTGGACTGACAGAAACAGATGTATTGGTCTACTATCTATAGCAGGACTGACAGAAAGAAACAGCTGTATTGTTCTACTATCTATAGAAGGACTGACACAAAGAAACAGCTGTATTGGTCTACTATCTATAGCAGGACTGACAGAAAGAAACAGCTGTATTGGTCTACTATCTATAGAAGGACAGAAAGAAACAGCTGTATTGGTCTGGTATCTATAGCAGGACTGACAGATAGAAAAAGCTGTATTGATATACTATCTATAGCAGGACTGACAGAAAGAAACAGCTGTATTGGTCGATTGTCTATGTTAAGACTGACAGAAAGAAACATCTGTTTTGGTCTACTATCTATAGTCGAACTGACAGAAAAAAACAGCTGTATTGATCTACCATCTATAGTAAGATTGACAGAAATAAACAGCTGTATTGGTCCACTATCAATAGCAGGACTAACAGATAGAAACAGCTGTATTAATATACTATCTATAGCAGGACTGACAGGAAAAAACAGCTGTATTGGTCTACTATCTATATTAAGACTGACAGAAAGAAACAGCTGTATTGGTCTACTATCTATAGCAGGACTGACAGATAGAAACAGCTGTATTGGTCTGGAATCTATAGCAGGACTGACAGAAAGAAACAGCTGTATTGGTCTGGTATCTACAGTAGGACTGACAGAAAGAAACAGCTGTATTGGTCTGCTATCTATAGCAGGACTGACAGAAAGAAACAGCTGTATTGGTCTGGTATCTATAGTAGGACTGACAGAAAGAAACAGCTGTATTTGTCTACTATCTATACTAGGACTGACAGAAAGAAACAGCTGTATTGGTCTACTATCTATAGCAGGACTGACAGAAAGAAACAGCTGTATTGGTCTACTATCTATAGTAAAACTGACAGAAAGAAACAGCTGTATTGGTCTACTATCTATATTAGGACTGACAGAAAGAAACATCTGTATTGGTCTACTATCTATAGTAGGACTGACAGAAAGAAACAGCTGTATTGGTCTACCATCTATAGTAGGACTGACAGACAGAAACAGCTGTATTGGTCTACTATCTATAGTAGGACTGACAGAAAGAAACAGCTGTATTGGTCTGCTATCTATAGCAGGACTGACAGAAAGAAACAGCTGTATTGGTCTGCTATCTATAGTAGGACTGACAGATAGAAACAGCTGTATTGGTCTGCTATCTATAGTAGGACTGACAGAATGAAACAGCTGTACTGGTCTACTATCTATAGTAAAACTGACAGAAAAGAAACAGCTGTATTGGTCTGGTATCTATAGTAGGACTGACAGAAAGAAACAGCTGTATTGGTCTGGTATCTATAGTAGGACTGACAGAAAGAAACAGCTGTATTGGTCTGGTATCTATAGTAGGACTGACAGAAAGAAACAGCTGTATTGGTCTACTATCTATAGCAGGACTGACAGACAGAAACAGCTGTATTGGTCTGGTATCTATAGTATGACTGACAGATAGAAACAGCTGTATTGGTCAACTATTTATTGCAGGACTGACAGAAAGAAAAAGCTGTATTGGTCAACTATTTATTGCAGGACTGACAGAAAGAAACGGCTGTATTGGTCTACTATCTATAGCAGGACTGAAAGAAAGAAACAGCTGTATTGTTCTACCATCTATAGAAGGACTGACACAAAGAAACAGCTGTATTGGTCTACTATCTATAGTCGAACTGACAGAAAGAAACAGCTGTATTGGTCTACCATCTATAGTAAGATTGACAGAAAGAAACAGCTGTATTGGTCTACTATCTATAGCAGGACTGACAGAAAGAAACAGCTGTATTGGTCTACTATCTATAGCAGGACTGACAGTAAGAAACAGCTGTATTGGTCTACTATCTATATTTGGACTGACAGACAGAAACAGCTGTATTGGTCTATTATCTATAGCAGGACTGACAGAAAGAAACAGCTGTATTTGTCTGGTATCTATAGTAGGACTGACAGAAAGAAACAGCTGTATTGGTCTACTATCTATAGTAGGACTGACAGAAAGAAACAGCTGTATTGGTCTACTATCTATAGAAGGACTGACAGATAGAAACAGCTGTATTGGTCTGGTATCTATAGCAGGACTGACAGAAAGAAACAGCTGTATTGGTCTGGTATCTATAGCAGGACTGACAGAAAGAAACAGCTGTATTGGTCTGGTATCTATAGCAGGACTGACAGAAAGAAACAGCTGTATTGGTCTGGTATCTATAGCAGTACTGACAGAAAGAAACAGCTGTATTGGTCTACTATCTATAGTAGGACTGACAGAAAGAAACAGCTGTATTGGTACGGTATCTATAGTAGGACTGACAGAAAGAAACAGCTGCATTGGTCTACTATCTATAGAAGGACTGACAGAAAGAAACAGCTGTATTGGTCTACTATCTATAGCAGGACTGACAGAAAGAAACAGCTGTATTGGTCTGGTATCTATAGCAGGACTGACAGAAAGAAACATCTGTATTGGTCTTGTATCTATAGTAGGACTGACAGATAGAAACAGCGGTATTGGTCTACTATCCATAGCAGGACTGACAGAAAGAAAATGCTGTATTGGTCAACTCTTTATTGCAGGACTGACAGAAAGAAACAGCTGTATTGGTCTACTATCTATAGTAGGACTGACAGAAAGAAACAGCTGTATTGGTCTACTATCTATAGTAGGACTGACAGAAAGAAACAGCTGTATTGGTATACTATCTATAGCAGGACTGACAGAAAGAAACAGCTGTATTGGTCTACTATCTATAGCAGGACTGACAGAAAGAAACAGCCGTATTGGTAAGGTATCTATTGTAGGACTGACAGAAAGAAACAGCTGCAGTGTTCTACTATCTATAGAAGGACTGACAGAAAGAAACAGCTGTATTGGTCTACTATCTATAGCAGGACTGACAGAAAGAAACAGCTGTATTGGTCTGGTATCTATAGCAGGACTGACAGAAAGAAACAGCTGTATTGGTCTTGTATCTATAGTAGGACTGACAGATAGAAACAGCTGTATTGGTCTACTATCTATAGCAGGACTGACTGAAAAAAACATCTGTATTGGTCTACTATCTATAGAAGGACTGACAGAAAGAAACAGCTGTATTGGTCAACTCTTTATTGCAGGCCTGACAGAAAGAAACAGCTGTATTGGTCTACTATCTATAGTAGGACTGACAGAAAAAAACAGCTGTATTGGTCTACTATCTATAGTAGGACTGACAGAAAGAAACAGCTGTATTGGTCTACTATCTATAGCAGGACTGACAGAAAGAAACAGCTGTATTGGTCTACTATCTATAGCAGGACTGACAGAAAGAAACAGCTGTATTGGTCTGGTATCTATAGCAGGACTGACAGAAAGAAACAGCTGTATTGGTCTACTATCTATAGCAGGACTGACAGAAAGAAACAGCTGTATTTGTCTGGTATCTATAGCAGGACTGACAGAAAGAAACAGCTGTATTGGTCTGATATCTATAGTAGGACTGACAGAAAGAAACAGCTGTATTGGTCAGGTATCTATAGCAGGAATGACAGATAGAAACAGCTGTATTATTCTGGTATTTATAGTAGGAATGACAGATAGAAACAGCTGTATTGGTCTGGTATCTATAGCAGGACTGACAGAAAGAAACAGCTGTATTGGTCTGGTATCTATAGTAGGACTGACAGAAAGAAACAGCTGTATTGGTCTACTATCTATAGCAGGAATGACAGAAAGGAACAGCTGTATTGGTCTGGTATCTATACCAGGACTGACAGAAAGAAACAGCTGTATTTGTCTACTATCTATAGCAGAACTGACAGAAAGAAACAGCTGTATTGGTCTGGTATCTATAGTAGGACTGACAGATAGAAACAGCTGTATTGGTCTACTATCTATAGTATGACTGACAGAAAGAAACAGCTGTATTGGTCTGCTATCTATAGCAGGACTGACAGAACGAAACAGCTGTATTTGTCTACTATCTATAGCAGGACTGACAGAAAGAAACAGCTGTATTGGTCTGGTATCTATAGCAGGACTGACAGAAAGAAACAGCTGTATTGGTCTACTATCTATAGTAGGACTGACAGAAAGAAACAGCTGTATTGGTCTACTATCTATAGTAGGACTGACAGAAAGAAACAGCTGCATTGGTCTACTATCTATAGAAGGACTGACAGAAAGAAACAGCTGTATTGGTCTGGTATCTATAGCAGGACTGACTTAAAGAAACAGCTGTATTGGTCTGGTATCTATAGCAGGACTGACAGAAAAGACAGCTGTATTGGTCTACTATCTATAGTAGGACTGACAGAAAGAAACAGCTGTATTGGTCTACTATCTATAGTAGGACTGACAGAAAGAAACAGCTGTATTGGTCTACTATCTATAGAAGGACTGACAGAAAGAAACAGCTGTATTGGTCTACTATCTATGGTAGGACTGACAGAAAGAAACAGCTGTATTGGTCTACTATCTATAGCTGGACTGACAGAAAGGAACAGCTGTATTGGTCTGGTATCTATAGCAGGACTGACAGATAGAAACAGCTGTTTTGGTCATGTATTTATAGTAGGACTGACAGATAGAAACAGCGGTATTGGTCTACTATCTATAGCAGGACTGACAGAAAAAAACAGCTGCATTGGTCTACTCTCTATAGAAGGACTGACAGAAAGAAACAGCTGAATTTGTCAACTATTTATTGCAGGACTGACAGAAAGAAACAGCTGTATTGGTCAGGTATCTATAGCAGGACTGACAGAAAGAAACAGCTGTATGGGTCTGGCATCTATAGTAGGACTAACAGAAAGAAACAGCTGTATTGGTCTGGTATCTATAGCAGGACTGACAGAAAGAAACAGCTGTATTGGTCTACTATCTATAGCAGGAATGACAGATAGAAACAGCTGTATTGGTCTGGTATCTATAGCAGGAATGACAGATATAAACAGCTGTATTGGTCTGGTATCTATAGTAGGACTGACAGATAGAAACAGCTGTATTGGTCTGGTATCTATAGTATGACTGACAGAAATCAACAGCTGTATTGGTCTGGTATCTATACCAGGACTGACAGAAAGAAACAGTTGTATTTGTCTACTATCTATAGCAGGACTGACAGAAAGAAAAAGCTGTATTGGTCTGGTATCTATAGCACGACTGACAGAAAGAAACAGCTGTATTTGTCTACTATCTATAGTAGGACTGACAGAAAAAAACAGCTGTATTGGTCTACTATCTATAGTAGGACTGACAGAAAGAAACAGCTGTATTGGTCTACTATCTATAGTAGCACTGACAGAAAGAAACAGCTGCATTGGTCTACTATCTATAGAAGGACTGACAGAAAGAAACAGCTGTATTGGTCTGGTATCTATAGCAGGACTGACAGAAAGAAACAGCTGTATTGGTCTGGTATCTATAGCAGGACTGACAGAAAAAACAGCTGTATTGGTCTACTATCTATAGTAGGACTGACAGAAAGAAACATCTGTATTGGTCTACTATCTATAGTAGAACTGACAGAAAAAAACTGCTGTATTGGTCTACTATCTATAGAAGGACTGACAGAAAGAAACAGCTGAATTTGTCAACTATTTATTGCAGGACTGACAGAAAGAAACAGCTGTATTGGTCAGGTATCTATAGCAGGAATGACAGATAGAAACAGCTGTATTCGTCTGGTATCTATAGTAGGACTGACAGATTGAAACAGCTGTATTGGTCTACTATCTATAGTAGGACTGACAGAAAGAAACAGCTGTGTTGGTCTACTATCTATAGCAGGACTGACAGAAAGAAACAGCTGTATTGGTCTGGTATCTATAGTAGGACTGACAGAAAGAAACAGCTGTATTGGTCTACTATCTATAGCAGGACTGACAGAAAGAAACAGCTGTATTGGTCTGGTATCTATAGTAGGACTGACAGAAAGAAACAGCTGTATTGGTCTACTATCTATAGCAGGACTGACAGAAAGAAACAGCTGTATTGGTCTACTATCTATAGTAGGACTGACAGAAAGAAACAGCTGTATTGGTCTACTATCTATAGTAGCACTGACAGATAGAAACAGCTGTATTGGTCTACTATCTATAGCAGGACTGACAGAAAGAAACAGCTGTGTTGGTCTACTATCTATAGCAGGACTGACAGCAAGAAACAGCTGTATTGGTCTGGTGTCTATAGCAGGACTGACAGAAAGAAACAGCTGTATTGGTCTACTATCTATAGAAGGACTTACAGAAAGAAACAGCTGTATTGGTCTGGTATCTATAGCAGGAATGACAGATAGAAACAGCTGTATTGGTCTGGTATCTATAGTAGGACTGACAGATAGAAACAGCTGTATTCGTCTGGTATCTATAGTAGGACTGACAGATTGAAACAGCTGTATTGTTCTACTATCTATAGTAGGATTGATAGAAAGAAACAGCTGTGTTGGTCTACTATCTATAGCAGGACTGACAGAAAGAAACAGCTGTATTGGTCTGGTATCTATAGTAGGACTGACAGAAAGAAACAGCTGTATTGGTCTACTATCTATAGCAGGACTGACAGAAAGAAACAGCTGTATTGGTCTACTATCTATAGTAGGACTGACAGAAAGAAACAGCTGTATTGGTCTGGTATCTATAGCAGGACTGACAGAAAGAAACAGCTTTATTGGTCTACTATCTATAGTAGGACTGACAGAAAGAAACAGCTGTATTGGTCAAGTATCTATTGTAGGACTGACAGAAAGAAACAGCTGTATTTGTCTGGTATCTATAGTAGGACTGACAGATTGAAACAGCTGTATTGGTCTGGTATCTATAGTAGGACTGACAGAAATAAACAGCTGTATTGGTCTACTATCTATAGCAGGACTGACAGAAAGAAACAGCTGTATTGGTCTGGTATCTATAGTAGGACTGACAGAAAGAAACAGCTGTATTGGTCTACTATCTATAGCAGGACTGACAGAAAGAAACAGCTGTATTGGTCTACTATCTATAGTAGGACTGACAGAAAGAAACAGCTGTATTGGTCTGGTATCTATAGCAGGACTGACAGAAAGAAACAGCTTTATTGGTCTACTATCTATAGTAGGACTGACAGAAAGAAACAGCTGTATTGGTCTACTATCTATAGTAGGACTGACAGAAAGAAACAGCTGTATTTGTCTGGTATCTATAGTAGGACTGACAGAAAGAAACAGCTGTATTGGTCTGGTGTCTATACTAGGACTGACAGAAAGAAACAGCTGTATTGGTCTACTATCTATAGTAGGACTGACAGAAAGAAACAGCTGTATTGGTCTGCTATCTATAGTAGGACTGACAGAAAGAAACAGCTGTATTGCTCTACTATCTATAGCAGGACAGACAGAAAGAAACTGATGTATTGGTCTACTATCTATAGCAGGACTGACAGAAAGAAACAGCTGTATTGGTCTACTATCTATAGTAGGACTGACAGAAAGAAACAGCTGTATTGGTCTACTATCTATAGTAGGACTGACAGAAAGAAACAGCTGTATTGGTCTACTATCTATAGCAGGACTGACAGAAAGAAACAGCTGTATTGGTCTGGTATCTATAGCAGGACTGACAGAAAGAAACAGCTGTTTTGGTCTTGTATTTATAGTAGGACTGACAGATAGAAACAGCGGTATTGGTCTACTATCTATAGCAGGACTGACAGAAAAAAACAGCTGTATTGGTCTACTCTCTATAGAAGGACTGACAGAAAGAAACAGCTGAATTTGTCAACTATTTATTGCAGGACTGACAGAAAGAAACAGCTGTATTGGTCAGGTATCTATAGCAGGAATGACAGATAGAAACAGCTGTATTCGTCTGGTATCTATAGTAGCACTGACAGATAGAAACAGCTGTATTGGTCTGGTATCTATAGTAGGACTGACAGAAAGAAACAGCTGTATTGGTCTACTATCTATAGCAGGACTGACAGAAAGAAACAGCTGTATTGGTCTACTATCTATAGTAGGACTGACAGAAAGAAACAGCTGTATTGGTCTACTATCTATAGTAGCACTGACAGATAGAAACAGCTGTATTGGTCTACTATCTATAGCAGGACTGACAGAAAGAAACAGCTGTGTTGGTCTACTATCTATAGCAGGACTGACAGCAAGAAACAGCTGTATTGGTCTGGTGTCTATAGCAGGACTGACAGAAAGAAACAGCGGTATTGGTATACTATCTATAGAAGGACTTACAGAAAGAAACAGCTGTATTGGTCTGGTATCTATAGCAGGAATGACAGATAGAAACAGCTGTATTGGTCTGGTATCTATAGTAGGACTGACAAAAAGAAACAGCTGTATTGGTCTACTATCAATAGCAGGACTGACAGAAAGGAACAGCTGTATTGGTCTACTATCTATAGCAGGACTGACAGAAAGAAACAGCTGCATTTGTCTGGTATCTATAAAAGGACTGACATAAAGAAACAGCTGTATTGGTCTACTATCTATAGTAGGACTGACAGAAAGAAACAGCTGTATTGGTCTACTATCTATAGCAGGACTGACAGAAAGAAACAGCTGCATTTGTCTGGTATCTATAAAAGGACTGACATAAAGAAACAGCTGTATTGGTCTACTATCTATAGAAGGACTGACAGAAAGAAACAGCTGTATTGGTCTACTATCTATAGCAGGACTGACAGAAAGAAACAGCTGTATTGGTCTGGTATCTATAGCAGGACTGAAAGAAAGAAACAGCTGTGTTGGTCTTCTATCTATAGTAGGACTGACAGATAGAAACAGCTGTATTGGTCTACTATCTATAGCAGGACTGACTGAAAAACAGCTGTATTGGTCTACTATCTATAGAAGGACTGACAGAAAGAAACAGCTGTATTGGTCTACTCTCTATAGCAGGACTGACAGAAAGAAACAGCTGTATTGGTCTACTATCTATAGTAGGACTGACAGAAATAAACAGCTGTATTGGTCTACTATCTATAGTAGGACTGACAGAAAGAAACAGCTGTATTGGTCTACTATCTATAGCAGGACTGACAGAAAGAAACAGCTGTATTGGTCTACTATCTATAGCAGGACTGACAGAAAGAAACAGCTGTATTGGTCTGGTGTCTATAGAAGGACTGACAGAAAGAAACAGCTGTATTGGTCTACTATCTATAGAAGGACTTACAGAAAGAAACAGCTGTATTGGTCTGGTATCTATAGTAGGACTGACAGAAAGAAACAGCTGTATTGGTCTGGTATCTATAGCAGGACTGACAGAAAGAAACAGCTGTATTGGTCTGGTATCTATAGCAGGACTGACAGAAAGAAACAGCTGTATTTGTCTGGTATCTATAGTAGGACTGACAGATATAAACAGCTGTATTGGTCTGGTATCTATAGCAGGACTGACAGAAAGAAACAGCTGTATTGGTCTACTATCTATAGCAGGACTGACAGAAAGAAACAGCTGTATTGGTCTACTATCTATAGCAGGACTGACAGAAAGAAACAGCTGTATTGGTCTACTATCTATAGCAGGACTGACAGAAAGAAACAGCTGTATTTGTCTACTATCTATAGCAGGACTGACAGAAAGAAACAGCTGTATTGGTCTGGTATCTATAGTAGGACTGACAGATAGAAACAGCTGTATTGGTCTGGTATCTATAGTAGGACTGACAGAAAGAACAGCTGTATTGGTCTGGTATCTATAGCAGGACTGACAGAAAGAAACAGCTGTATTTGTCTACTATCTATAGCAGGACTGACAGAAAGAAACAGCTGTATTGGTCTGGTATCTATAGCACGACTGACAGAAAGAAACAGCTGTATTGGTCTACTATCTATAGTAGGACTGACAGAAAGAAACAGCTGTATTGGTCTACTATCTATAGTAGGACTGACAGAAAGAAACAGCTGTATTGGTCTACTATCTATAGTAGGACTGACAGAAAGAAACAGCTGTATTGGTCTACTATCTATAGAAGGACTGACAGAAAGAAACAGCTGTATTTGTCTGGTATCTATAGTAGGACTGATTTAAAGAAACAGCTGTATTGGTCTGGTATCTATAGTAGGACTGACAGAAAGAAACAGCTGTATTGGTCTACTATCTATAGTAGGACTGACAGAAAGAAACAGCTGTATTGGTCTACTATCTATAGTAGGACTGACAGAAAGAAACAGCTGTATTGGTCTACTATCTATAGCAGGACTGACAGAAAGAAACAGATGTATTGGTATACTATCTATAGTAGGACTGACAGAAAGGAACAGCTGTATTGGTCTACTATCTATAGCTGGACTGACAGAAAGGAACAGCTGTATTGGTCTACTATCTATAGCAGGACTGACAGAAAGAAACAGCTGTATTGGTCTGGTATCTATAGTAGGACTGACAGATAGAAACAGCTGTATTGGTCTACTATCTATAGCAGGACTGACAGAAAGAAACAGCTGCATTGGTCTACTATCTATAGAAGGACTGACAGAAAGAAACAGCTGAATTTGTCAACTATTTATTGCAGGACTGACAGAAAGAAACAGCTGTATTGGTCAGGTATCTATAGCAGGAATGACAGATAGAAACAGCTATATTATTCTGGTATCTATAGTAGGAATGACAGATAGAATCAGCTGTATTGGTCTGGTATCTATAGTATGACTGACAGAAAGGAACATATGTATTGGTCTGTTATCTATAGCAGGACTGACAGAAAGAAACAGCTGTATGGGTCTGGCATCTATAGTAGGACTAACAGAAAGAAACAGCTGTATTGGTCTGGTATCTATAGCAGGACTGACAGAAAGAAACAGCTGTATTGGTCTACTATCTATAGCAGGAATGACAGATAGAAACAGCTGTATTGGTCTGGTATCTATAGCAGGAATGACAGATATAAACAGCTGTATTGGTCTGGTATCTATAGTAGGACTGACAGATAGAAACAGCTGTATTGGTCTGCTATCTATAGTAGGACTGACAGAAAGAACAGCTGTATTGGTCTGCTATCTATAGCAGGACTGACAGAAAGAAACAGCTGTATTGGTCTGGTATCTATAGTAGGACTGACAGAAAGAAACAGCTGTATTGGTCTACTATCTATAGCAGGACTGACAGAAAGAAACAGCTGTATTTGTCTACTATCTATAATAGGACTGACAGAAAAAAACAGCTGTATTGGTCTACTATCTACAATAGGACTGACAGAAAGAAACAGCTGTATTGGTCTACTATCTATAGTAGGACTGACAGAAAGAAACAGCTGTATTGGTCTACTATCTATAGCAGGACTGACAGAAAAAAACAGCTGTATTGGTCTGGTATCTATAGTAGGACTGACAGAAAGGAACAGCTGTATTGGTCTGGTATCTATAGTAGGACTGACAGAAAGAAACAGCTGTATTGGTCTACTATCTATAGTAGGACTGACAGAAAGAAACATCTGTATTGGTCTACTATCTATAGTAGGACTGACAGAAAGAAACAGCTGTATTTGTCTACTATCTATCGTAGGACTGACAGAAAGAAACAGCTGTATTTGTCAACTATCTATTGCAGGACTGACAGAAAGAAACAGCTGTATTGGTCTAGTATCTATAGCAGGAATGACAGATAGAAACAGCTGTATTCGTCTGGTATCTATAGTAGGACTGACAGATTGAAACAGCTGTATTGGTCTACTATCTATAGTAGGACTGACAGAAAGAAACAGCTGTATTGGTCTACTATCTATAGCAGGACTGACAGAAAGAAACAGCTGTATTGGTCTGGTATCTATAGTAGGACTGACAGAAAGAAACAGCTGTATTGGTCTACTATCTATAGCAGGACTGACAGAAAGAAACAGCTGTATTGGTCTGGTATCTATAGTAGGACTGACAGAAAGAAACAGCTGTATTGGTCTACTATCTATAGCAGGACTGACAGAAAGAAACAGCTGTATTGGTCTGGTATCTATAGTAGGACTGACAGAAAGAAACAGCTGTATTGGTCTACTATCTATAGTAGCACTGACAGATAGAAACAGCTGTATTGGTCTACTATCTATAGCAGGACTGACAGAAAGAAACAGCTGTGTTGGTCTACTATCTATAGCAGGACTGACAGAAGAAACAGCTGTATTGGTCTGCTATCTATAGCAGGACTGACAGAAAGAAACAGCTGTATTGGTCTACTATCTATAGTAGGACTGACAGAAAGAAACAGCTGTATTGGTCTGGTATCTATAGTAGGACTGACATATATAAACAGCTGTATTGGTCTGGTATCTATAGTAGGACTGACAGAAAGAAACAGCTGTATTGGTCTGGTATCTATAGTAGGACTGACAGATAGAAACAGCTGTATTGGTCTACTATCTATAGTAGGACTGACAGAAAGAAACAGCTGTATTGGTCTACTATCTATAGCAGGACTGACAGAAAGAAACAGCTGTATTGGTCTGGTATCTATAGTAGGACTGACAGAAAGAAACAGCTGTATTGGTCTACTATCTATAGCAGGACTGACAGAAAGAAACAGCTGTATTGGTCTACTATCTATAGTAGGACTGACAGAAAGAAACAGCTGTATTGGTCTGGTATCTATAGCAGGACTGACAGAAAGAAACAGCTGTATTGGTCTACTATCTATAGTAGGACTGACAGAAAGAAACAGCTGTATTGGTCTACTATCTATAGTAGGACTGACAGAAAGAAACAGCTGTATTGGTCTGGTATCTATAGTAGGACTGACAGATAGAAACAGCTGTATTGGTCTGGTATCTATAGTAGGACTGACAGAAAGAAACAGCTGTATTGGTCTACTATCTATAGCAGGACTGACAGAAAGAAACAGCTGTATTGGTCTGCTATCTATAGTAGGACTGACAGAAAGAAACAGCTGTATTGGTCTACTATCTATAGTAGGACTGACAGAAAGAAACAGCTGTATTGGTCTACTATCTATAGTAGGACTGACAGAAAGAAACAGCTGTATTGGTCTGGTATCTATAGCAGGACTGACAGAAAGAAACAGCTGTATTGGTCTACTATCTATAGTAGGACTGACAGAAAGAAACAGCTGTATTGGTCAAGTATCTATTGTAGGACTGACAGAAAGAAACAGCTGTATTGGTCTGGTATCTATAGTAGGACTGACAGAAAGAAACAGCTGTATTGGTCTGGTATCTATAGTAGGACTGACAGAAAGAAACAGCTGTATTGGTCTACTATCTATAGCAGGACTGACAGAAAGAAACAGCTGTATTGGTCTACTATCTATAGTAGGACTGACAGAAAGAAACAGCTGTATTGGTCTACTATCTATAGTAGGACTGACAGAAAGAAACAGCTGTATTGGTCTACTATCTATAGCAGGACTGACAGAAAGAAACAGCTGTATTGGTCTGGTATCTATAGCAGGACTGACAGAAAGAAACAGCTGTTTTGGTCTTGTATTTATAGTAGGACTGACAGATAGAAACAGCGGTATTGGTCTACTATCTATAGCAGGACTGACAGAAAGAAACAGCTGTATTGGTCTACTCTCTATAGAAGGACTGACAGAAAGAAACAGCTGTATTTGTCTACTATCTATAGCAGGACTGACAGAAAGAAACAGCTGTATTGGTCAGGTATCTATAGCAGGACTGACAGATAGAAACAGCTGTATTGGTCTGCTATCTATAGTAGGACTGACAGATAGAAACAGCTGTATTGGTCTACTATCTATATTAGGACTGACAGAAAGAAACAGCTGTGTTGGTCTACTATCTATAGCAGGACTGACAGAAAGAAACAGCTGTATTGGTCTACTATCTATAGTAGGACTGACAGAAAGAAACAGCTGTATTGGTCTACTATCTATAGTAGGACTGACAGATAGAAACAGCTGTATTGGTCTACTATCTATAGTAGGACTGACAGAAAGAAACAGCTGTATTGGTCTACTATCTATAGCAGGACTGACAGAAAGAAACAGCTGTATTGGTCTGGTGTCTATAGCAGGACTGACAGAAAGAAACAGCTGTATTGGTCTACTATCTATAGTAGGACTGACAGAAAGAAACAGCTGTATTGGTCTGGTATCTATAGCAGGACTGACAGAAAGAAACAGCTGTATTGGTCTGGTATCTATAGTAGGACTGACAGAAAGGAACAGCTGTATTGGTCTACTATCTATAGCAGGACTGACAGAAAGGAACAGCTGTATTGGTCTACTATCTATAGCAGGACTGACAGAAAGAAACAGCTGTATTGGTCTGGTATCTATAAAAGGACTGACAGAAAGAAACAGCTGTATTGGTCTACTATCTATAGTAGGACTGACAGAAAGAAACTGCTGTATTGGTCTACTATCTATAGCAGGACTGAAAGAAAGAAACAGCTGTATTGGTCTGGTATCTATAGTAGGACTGAGAGAAAGAAACAGCTGTATTGGTCTACTATCTATAGCAGGACTGACAGACAGAAACAGCTGTATTGGTCTGGTATCTATAGTAGGACTGACAGAAAGAAACAGCTGTATTGGTCTACTATCTATAGTAGGACTGACAGAAAGAAACAGCTGTATTGGTCTACTATCTATTGTAGGACTGACAGTAAGAAACAGCTGTATTGGTCTACTATCTATAGTAGGACTGACAGAAAGAAACAGCTGTATTGGTCTACTATCTATAGAAGGACTGACAGATAGAAACAGCTGTATTGGGCTACTATCTATAGCAGGACTGACAGAAAGAAACAGCTGTATTGGTCTGGTATCTATAGTAGGACTGACAGATAGAAACAGCTGTATTGGTCTACTATCTATAGTAGGACTGACAGAAAGAAACAGCTGTATTGGTCTACTATCTATAGTAGGAATGATAGATAGAAATAGCTGTATTGGTCTGGTATCTATAGTAGGACTGACAGAAAGAAACAGCTGTATTGGTCTGATATCTATAGTAGGACTGACAGAAAGAAACAGCTGTATTGGTCTACTATCTATAGCAGGACTGACAGAAAGAAACAGCTGTATTTGTCTACTATCTATAATAGGACTGACAGAAAGAAACAGCTGTATTGGTCTACTATCTATAGCAGGACTGACAGAAAAAAACAGCTGTATTGGTCTCGTATCTATAGCAGGACTGACAAAAAGAAACAGCTGTATTGGTCTACTATCTATAGCAGGACTGACAGAAAGGAACAGCTGTATTGGTCTACTATCTATAGCAGGACTGACAGAAAGAAACAGCTGTATTTGTCTGGTATCTATAAAAGGACTGACAGAAAGAAACAGCTGTATTGGTCTACTATCTATAGTAGGACTGACAGAAAGAAACAGCTGTATTGGTCTACTATCTATAGCAGGACTGACAGAAAGAAACAGCTGTATTGGTCTACTATCTATAGCAGGACTGACAGAAAGAAACAGCTGTATTGGTCTGGTATCTATAGTAGGACTGACAGAAAGAAACAGCTGTATTGGTTTTTTATCTATAGTAGGACTGACAGAAAGAAACAGCTGTATTGGTCTAATATCTATTGTAGGACTGACAGTAAGAAACAGCTGTATTTGTCTACTATCTATAGCAGGACTGACAGAAAGAAACATATGTATTGGTCTACTATCTATAGCAGGACTGACAGTAAGAAACTGCTGTAATTTTCTACTATCTATAGCATGACTGACAGAAAGAAACAGCTGTATTTGTCTGGTATCTATAGCAGGACTGACAGAAAGAAACAGCTGTATTGGTCTACTATCTATAGCAGGACTGACAGAAAGAAACAGCTGTATTGGTCTGGTATCTATAGTAGGACTGACAGAAAGAAACAGCTGTATTGGTCTACTATCTATAGTAGGACTGACAGAAAGAAACAGCTGTATTGGTCTACTATCTATAGCAGGACTGACAGAAAGAAACAGCTGTATTGGTCTGGTATCTATAGTAGGACTGACAGAAAGAAACAGCTGTATTGGTCTGCTATCTATAGTAGGACTGACAGAAAGAAACAGCTGTATTGGTCTACTATCTATAGTAGGACTGACAGAAAGAAACAGCTGTATTGGTCTACTATCTATAGCAGGACTGACAGAAAGAAACAGCTGTATTGGTCTACTATCTATAGTAGGACTGACAGAAAGAAACAGCTGTATTTGTCTACTATCTATAGCAGGACTGACAGAAAGAAACAGCTGTATTGGTCTGGTATCTATAGTAGGACTGACAGAAAGAAACAGCTGTATTGGTCTGGTATCTATAGTAGGACTGACAGAAAGGAACAGCTGCATTGGTCTACTATCTATAGCAGGACTGACAGAAAGAAACAGCTGTATTGGTGTGGTATCTATAGTAGAACTGACAGAAAGAAACAGCTGTATTGGTATGGTATCTATAATAGGACTGACAGAAAGAAACAGCTGTATTGGTCTACTATCTATTTTTGGACTGCCAGACAGAAACAGCTGTATTGGTCTACTATCTATAGAAGGAATGACAGATAGAAACAGCTGTATTGGGCTACTATCTATAGCAGGACTGACAGAAAGAAACAGCTGTATTGGTCTGGTATCTATAGTAGGACTGACAGATAGAAACAGCTGTATTGGGCTACTATCTATAGCAGGACTGACAGAAAGAAACAGCTGTATTGGTCTGGTATCTATAGTAGGACTGACAGATAGAAACAGCTGTATTGGTCTACTATCTATAGTAGGACTGACAGAAAGAAACAGCTGTATTGGTCTACTATCTATAGTAGGAATGACAGATAGAAACAGCTGTATTGGTCTACTATCTATAGCAGGACTGACAGAAAGAAACAGCTGCATTTGTCTGGTATCTATAAAAGGACTGACAGAAAGAAACAGCTGTATTGGTCTACTATCTATAGTAGGACTGACAGAAAGAAACAGCTGTATTGGTCTACTATCTATAGCAGGACTGACAGAAAGAAACAGCTGTATTGGTCTGGTATCTATAGTAGGACTGACAGAAAGAAACAGCTGTATTGGTCTACTATCTATAGCAGGACTGACAGAAAGAAACAGCTGTATTGGTCTGGTATCTATAGTAGGACTGACAGAAAGAAACAGCTGTATTGGTCTTTTATCTATAGTAGGACTGACAGAAAGAAACAGCTGTATTGGTCTAATATCTATTGTAGGACTGACAGAAAGAAACAGCTGTATTGGTCTACTATCTATAGCAGGACTGACAGAAAGAAACATATGTATTGGTCTACTATCTATAGCAGGACTGACAGAAAGAAACAGCTGTATTGGTCTACTATCTATAGCAGGACTGACAGAAAGAAACAGCTGTATTTGTCTGGTATCTATAGCAGGACTGACAGAAAGAAACAGCTGTATTGGTCTACTATCTATAGCAGGACTGACAGAAAGAAACAGCTGTATTGGTCTGCTATCTATAGTAGGACTGACAGAAAGAAACAGCTGTATTGGTCTACTATCTATAGTAGGACTGACAGAAAGAAACAGCTGTATTGGTCTACTATCTATAGCAGGACTGACAGAAAGAAACAGCTGTATTGGTCTGGTATCTATAGTAGGACTGACAGAAAGAAACAGCTGTATTGGTCTGGTATCTATAGTAGGACTGACAGAAAGAAACAGCTGTATTGGTCTGGTATCTATAGTAGGACTGACAGAAAGGAACAGCTGCATTGGTCTACTATCTATAGCAGGACTGACAGAAAGAAACAGCTGTATTGGTCTACTATCTATAGCAGGACTGACAGAAAGAAACAGCTGTATTGGTCTACTATCTATAGCAGGACTGACAGAAAGAAACAGCTGTATTGGTCTGGTATCTATAGTAGGACTGACAGAAAGAAACAGCTGTATTGGTCTGCTATCTATAGTAGGACTGACAGAAAGAAACAGCTGTATTGGTCTACTATCTATAGTAGGACTGACAGAAAGAAACAGCTGTATTGGTCTGGTATCTATAGTAGGACTGACAGAAAGAAACAGCTGTATTGGTCTGGTATCTATAGTAGGACTGACAGAAAGAAACAGCTGTATTGGTCTACTATCTATAGTAGGACTGACAGAAAGAAACAGCTGTATTGGTCTACTATCTATAGCAGGACTGACAGAAAGAAACAGCTGTATTGGTCTACTATCTATAGTAGGACTGACAGAAAGAAACAGCTGTATTGGTCTACAATCTATAGAAGGAATGACAGATAGAAACAGCTGTATTGGGCTACTATAAATAGCAGGACTGACAGAAAGAAACAGCTGTATTGGTCTGGTATCTATAGTAGGACTCACAGATAGAAACAGCTGTATTGGTCTACTATCTATAGTAGGACTGACAGAAAGAAACAGCTGTATTGGTCTACTATCTATAGTAGGAATGACAGATAGAAATAGCTGTATTGGTCTAGTATCTATAGTAGGACTGACAGAAAGAAACAGCTGTATTGGTCTGATATTTATAGTAGGACTGACAGAAAGAAACAGCTGTATTTGTCTACTATCTATAGCAGGACTGACAGAAAGAAACAGCTGTATTGGTCTACTATCTATAGTAGGACTGACAGAAAGAAACAGCTGTATTGGTCTACTATCTATAGCAGGACTGACAGAAAAAAACAGCTGTATTGGTCTCGTATCTATAGCAGGACTGACAGAAAGAAACAGCTGTATTGGTCTACTATCTATAGCAGGACTGACAGAAAGAAACAGCTGTATTGGTCTACTATCTATAGCAGGACTGACAGAAAGAAACAGCTGTATTGGTCTGGTATCTATAAAAGGACTGACATAAAGTAACAGCTGTATTGGTCTACAATCTATAGTAGGACTGACAGAAAGAAACAGCTGTATTGGTCTACTATCCATAGCAGGACTGACAGAAAGAAACAGCTGTATTGGTCTGGTATCTATAGTAGGACTGACAGAAAGAAACAGCTGTATTGGTCCACTATCTATAGTAGGACTGACAGAAAGAAACAGCTGTATTGGTCTGGTATCTATAGTAGGACTGACAGAAAGAAACAGCTGTATTGGTCTACTATCAATAGTAGGACTGACAGTAAGAAACAGCTGTATTGGTCTACTATCTATAGCAGGACTGACAGAAAGAAACAGATGTATTGGTATACTATCTATAGCAGGACTGACAGAAAGAAACAGCTGTATTGGTCTGGTATCTATAGTAGGACTGACAGAAAGAAACATCTGTATTGGTCTACTATCTATAGTAGGACTGACAGAAAGAAACAGCTGTATTGGTCTACTATCTATAGTAGGACTGACAGAAAGAAACAGCTGTATTGGTCATGTATCTATTGTAGGACTGACAGAAAGAAACAGCTGTATTTGTCTGGTATCTATAGTAGGACTGACAGAAAGAAACAGCTGTATTGGTCTGGTATCTATAGTAGGACTGACAGAAAGAAACAGCTGTATTGGTCTACTATCTATAGCAGGACTGACAGAAAGAAACAGCTGTATTGGTCTACTATCTATAGCAGGACTGACAGAAAGAAACAGCTGTATTGGTCTACTATCTATAGCAGGACTGACAGTAAGAAACAGCTGTATTGGTCTGGTATCTATAGCAGGACTGACAGAAAGAAACAGCTGTATTGGTCTACTATCTATAGCAGGACTGACAGAAAGAAACAGCTGTATTGGTCTGGTATCTATAGTAGGACTGACAGAAAGAAACAGCTGTATTGGTCTACTATCTATAGTAGGACTGACAGAAAGAAACAGCTGTATTGGTCTGGTATCTATAAAAGGACTGACATAAAGTAACAGCTGTATTGGTCTACAATCTATAGTAGGACTGACAGAAAGAAACAGCTGTATTGGTCTACTATCTATAGCAGGACTGACAGAAAGAAACAGCTGTATTGGTCTGGTATCTATAGTAGGACTGACAGAAAGAAACAGCTGTATTGGTCCACTATCTATAGTAGGACTGACAGAAAGAAACAGCTGTATTGGTCTTTTATCTATAGTAGGACTGACAGAAAGAAACAGCTGTATTGGTCTGATATCTATTGTAGGACTGACAGTAAGAAACAGCTGTATTGTTCTACTATCTATAGCAGGACTGACAGAAAGAAACATATGTATTGGTCTACTATCTATAGCAGGACTGACAGAAAGAAACAGCTGTATTGGTCCGGTATCTATAGTAGGACTGACAGAAAGAAACAGCTGTATTGGTCTACTATCTATAGTAGGACTGACAGAAAGAAACAGCTTAATTGGTCATGTATCTATTGTAGGACTGACAGAAAGAAACAGCAGTATTTGTCTGGTATCTATAGTAGGACTGACAGAAAGAAACAGCTGTA
The DNA here is from genome assembly GCF_020615455.1 of Coregonus clupeaformis. Classification (NCBI taxonomy): domain Eukaryota; kingdom Metazoa; phylum Chordata; class Actinopteri; order Salmoniformes; family Salmonidae; genus Coregonus; species Coregonus clupeaformis. The sequence goes on along the minus strand of NW_025534479.1, from coordinate 129,658 downwards.
TTGGTCTATTATCTATAGCAGGACTGACAGAAAGAAACATATGTATTGGTCTACTATCTATAGCAGGACTGACAGAAAGAAACAGCTGTATTGGTCTGGTGTCTATACTAGGACTGACAGAAATAAACAGCTGTATTGGTCTACTATCTATAGTAGGACTGACAGAAATAAACAGCTGTATTGGTCTACTATCTATAGAAGGACTGACAGATAGAAACAGCTGTATTGGGCTACTATCTATAGCAGGACTGACAGAAAGAAACAGCTGTATTGGTTAGGTATCTATAGTAGGACTGACAGATAGAAACGGCTGTATTGGTCTACTATCTATAGTAGGACTGACAGAAAGAAACAGCTGTATTGGTCTACTATCTATAGTAGGACTGACAGATAGAAACAGCTGTATTGGTCTACTATCTATAGTAGGACTGACAGAAAGAAACAGCTGTATTGGTCTACTATCTATAGTAGGACTGACAGAAAGAAACAGCTGTATTTGTCTACTATCTATAGCAGGACTGACAGAAAGAAACAGCTGTATTGGTCTACTATCTATAGTAGGACTGACAGAAAGAAACAGCTGTATTGGTCTACTATCTATAGTAGGACTGACAGAAAGAAACAGCTGTATTGGTCTGGTATCTATAGTAGGACTGACAGAAAGAAACAGCTGTATTGGTCTACTATCTATAGCAGGACTGACAGAAAGGAACAGCTGTATTGGTCTACTATCTATAGCAGGACTGACAGAAAGAAACAGCTGCATTTGTCTGGTATCTATAAAAGGACTGACATAAAGAAACAGCTGTATTGGTCTACTATCTATAGTAGGACTGACAGAAAGAAACAGCTGTATTGGTCTACTATCTATAGCAGGACTGACAGAAAGAAACAGCTGTATTGGTCTGGTATATATAGTAGGACTGACAGAAAGAAACAGCTATATTGGTCCACTATCTATAGCAGGACTGACAGAAAGAAACAGCTGTATTGGTCTGGTATTGTCAAGTTCTGCGTGATTTCTGGCTGACCACAGCTCTGCCCAAACTTGAAAACGGCTTTATCCTTGATGAACGCAAAGGACAACTCAAAACTGTTCACTTTATGATTTTTTATTGTCACAAAGATGGAACAGAATAGGTTGATAACCTTCAAAACACACAAACAAAACCCATGGATTAGTTACAAATAACTCTCAATTCCACTTTCTCAAAAATAAGCATAAACTAATGTTACTGAATCCTCAACCTAACCAAACAATCATTTCATCATTTAGATTAACCTAGGATCATTGCAAGTTAATAATTAAATATCAATATCATAATTAAACATTTAACAATACACATGATTATAGTAACGTTACTGTCAAGTACTACGTTCACATAATGAAGTCTTCACTATTTAATTAATAATTGTATGTTACAACCAAACAAAAGGGCATATAGAAGCATGAATTCACAACACATTCTGTCCTACCAGTTGCGTCTTTGGATGATCAGGAGCCGTGGTCATTGGTATCTCTTCTCAGGAATGAGTGAGAGCCAAGTAAGCTTTTACCAAACATTTCGATGCCATGCACATGCACTGCTTGTGGGTGCGCACGTTAATATGGTCCCCAGAGCACTTCCTGGTGGTTGGTTTCAACAGCTCCGGTTGCATGGTTGCCCCCTGCAGGTTGGGAGTGCTTTGAGCACCCTGGGTGGATTTAGGCTTGAGTGCTCGGTATAGCTTGTAGTCAGGAATTGACACAACACCTCCCACTTGACCTCCTGGTTCTTCAACCCAAGGAGGTCACACAGAACTGTGATGTGTTGGATTCAGTTACTCTATTTTTGATCCTGTTGCTGCTGCTCTTCAACTGGAAGCAAGACAACTATCCATCTGACATCCCTGTGAAGAACTGTTGCTGGTATCTTGATTGAATGTTTTTCCATCTTTTTAGCGGGCTTCACAGTTGCGACTGGGTAGCTGGGGAAGGATCGGAGATATACATCCCTCACAATTCCCTTCTTGTCCGTGTTAACGTCAATAACTCTGGCAAGCCTGTACTGCAGTTTTTTCTTCATTAAAGATTTGGAATCTTCCTCCACAGAGCAAGAGTCCAGTGTTTTCCTCTTTGACCACAGCAAGCCTGCTGAGTGTGGTGTCTGGCCAGGTTACATCCTTTTGGGCTGCAAGGAAGAGATCCCTGAGTGCATCTTCACACTCCATGATGGTAAGTGTAGCTTTCTTGATTCTGGACCTGATCTCAAGAGCTGAAGGAATTTCCTTTTTCTTTGGCTTGCTTGTGGTGGTGGTCTTGGCTAGCATTTCTTTCCACCTTGTGGCAGCTCTCCACACCCAGGCAATGACTCTTGTCAACCTGGTTAAACTGCTGAACTTGCTGATGTTAAGGATATTCCCCACTGAATAACCAGAAGGTGGTCTTTGGACTTGGATTTGGTGCCCTCTTCCATTAGGGGCTGCTTTGCAGGTCTTTACCTTTGTCAGAGGTTGGAGATATTGGTATACGTGGAGCATGTTGGATTTTTTTCCCCACCTGCGCTCGGGTCAGTGCTGCTGTAAAACATTTCCTTTGGAGCTTGTTTATGCCTTCTTTGGCATCTGCAGTGACTTCTTTGGCTGACTTTGTCGGCCAATCCTCTACAGGTCGTTTCAGAAACTCTGGGCCGTTCTGCCACACAGAGTTCTCTTTGAGGTCCTCTGGGGTTGCTCCTCTTGTCATGAGGTCAGCAATGTTTTGCTCACCTGGAATCCATCTCCAGTCCTCAACTGATGTGGACTTCTGGATCTCTCCCACTCTGTTTGCAAAAAGGTCTGGTACCCATAACTGTCCCTTTGGATTGCACCCAGCACAGTTTGACTATCTAACAGATGGATCCAACGTCCTACTTGCATCCGACTGTGCTTTTCAATGTATTTCCTGAGTCTTGCAGCGAACACAGCACCACAGACTCCAGCCTTCACTGGTTCTCCCTTTTGGTCAAGTGGTGTAAGCTTGGCTTTGGACTCAACAAGTCGGACCAGGATGCCTTGCTCGGTCTCCCACCTGAAGTATGCCACTGCTCCATAACTCTGGTCGCTCCCATCTGAGAATGTTATTCCCCAGGGTTCTCCAATCCTTTTGACTGGAGTCAGGCTTCTATGGAAGGTAATTTGGTTGAGGTGTCTGTATTCCTCAAACAGGTGGATTGCTTCTCCTCTAAGTTTCTCAGACAGAGGTGTGTCCCATGTGTCTCTTGTTAGAGCTTTGCCTCCAGTTTCTTGGAATGCTTTTCTGACTACAATGGCTCCTTTCTGTTTGGCAGGTGTTGCAAGGCCTATTGGGTCATACAAACTAGCTACTTGGCTAAGCAGTTGCCTTCTGGTCAGTGGGTTTGGAGTTTTCATTCTCACTTCCTCTCCAACGAGATCTTGACTGATCCTCATCTTCTTTTGTCTCTTTGAGAAGTTTATCGAGGTCATGAGGTACAGTTTGTCTGATTCGACTAAATAACCAACTCCAAGGGCTCTGTTGTCTCCTTCTCTCACTTGGTTGGGGAGGATGAAGACTTCATCTGATGATGTTGGATGTTCTGATGTAGATGTTTGCCTCCCACTTTGGCCTGATCGGACCCACGGCTTGAGGAAGAATCCACCTGCCTTTAGGATTTCTTCGACTTTTTTGGTGGTTCCGTCTAGCTTTTTCAGGTCATTATGGGATGTCAGGATGTCATCTACGTAGGAATCCTCTTCAAGGACCCTCCGTTCCTCTTTCAGATGTGTGAACATGGGCAACTTCGCTGTTTCTCTCATGGCTAGTTGTGCGATACACCCTGCTGGTCGATCGCCCATGTTGACCCTGGTGATGGCATATTCCTCAATGTCCCCATCATCACCGTCTCTCCAGAGGAATCTATGGAGGTGCATCTCCAGGTCTTCGAGCCACACAGAATTGTACATCTTTTTGATGTCGCCGAGAGCAGCATGGATTCCTCTCCTGAACCTTAGCAGTACCGCTCGAATAGGATTAAGTACATCAGGCCCTTTCAGAAGAAGGTCATTCATGCTGCTTCCTCTAAACCTCTGGCTGCTGTTCCATACCAGTCTGACAGGTGTAGTTATAGAGTGTGGGTTTGGTGCTATCAAGTGACTGACGTACCATACTGGACCTTTCCAGTCGGCAATGGTCTTTCTAGTGAGTTTCTTTGCTGCCTTCCTTTCCACCATCTCATGAACTTGAGTTGTGTATGCTGCACGCCAATCTGGTTCTCTCTTGAGTTGTTTCTCCGTCCTCAGAAACGTGGCTTCCACTGCGCTTCTGTTGTTGGGCAGGGAACTTGGATCTTCAATCCAAGGGTATTTTGTGTCCCAGTGAGGCTCCTGACTATGCACATCTGACTCCACGTAACTGAGACCTTGCCTGATTATCTCAAGCTCTCTTTCTTCACTAAGAGTCATGTCTTTGCCTCCTGGTTGACAGTTACCACAACGACATCCTCCACACATGGGTTCACAGGCCGCACCAATGCTGTCCCACTTCCACCAGTCCAAGAACTCTTTGCCAATAACAGTGGTTTTAGTTTCAGCTCTAGATTCTTGCATCTCAGCAATTTCTTGATACTTTACTGCTGTGATTCTCATAGATCGTGCAAAATGAGTTTCAGAATTGTGCAGGGCCATGTCCACTACTTCACAGAGGTCTGGATGTGCTCCTCCAACGGTCTTTCCTAAAGGGCTCTCCCACAGGACAAGATCTCCTACTACCTTTACTCTCTGTGGAGCAAGTCTTCCTTCCCGGTGGCTTATGAGAAGCTCAACATGTTCTGGTCTGTGAAGGTCTTCCAGGTTGGTATCGGGGAAGAACTTCTTGAGGTGTTGTGCTTTGATTGCTCTGTGAACTTTTGCAATCTCATCCAACCCATAACAGATCAGCTCATGAGCTCTCTCCGTGCCTCTTGGTGTCTTGACTCTCACCTTGAGTAAGTATCTTTTGGTCTTCACCTTCATGGCCATGCCTCCAACTCCATGGACGACTAGTGTGATCCTTTCACTTCGAAGCTTCAGTCTCCTGGCGGCTGTGTGAGTGATGTAGTTGGTGTCTGATGCTAAGTCAATGAGAGTTCTAATTTTCTGCCCTGCGTTCGTAGTTACTTCGAGAAGCATAAGAATAACTGGGAATTCACGTGTGCTTGAGTCCATTACCCCAGGAAGGCTTCCTCCAGTGCAGTGTGATTTTGCCATGTTGGTGAAAGCATTCCTGAATTTTTCTGCCACGTCCGGGGTGAGCTCACGTATTAATCTCTCTTGCTCCTCTGTGAATGTTTGCCTCCTGGTGCTGGGTTTTTCCACTTTCACGTATTCTTTCCTCTTAGCCCCTCCTTTAAGGCAGAGAAAGAAATGGTGATCCGAGGAGCTTCCTCTTTTGCAGTCTCTGTTTCTGCAAAGGTAAGTGTCCGTACATTCCTCATCCTCTCCATGACATCTGAGGCATCTTCTGCATGCTCCCAGTCTTTCGACAGCATTCAGCTTCTCACTAGGCTTTAGTTCTTTGAACTGCTTACAAAAGAAAATCTTCTCACGGTGCTTTTCATCTCCACACACAACGCATCCTCCCTTTCTCGTGGACCTTGTGGAAGCATACCGCTTCTCCGGGTACGTAGCTTTCTTTTCAGGGTCTTCACTTACACCCAACTGGTCTAGTTTCTCCAGTATGTCCTCTTGTGTCTTTAAAAATCTTAGAAGGCTGTCGAAGTGATTGTCAGGTGTGACTCCATTTCTTGGGTTGACCATGAATGTCAGCCAGTCCCTCTTCATGTTATCCGGCAGCTTGCTCTCTATGGATCTGATGACAAGGGGATTCTTTATGGCTCCACTGCTTTCGAGCTCCGTGAGGTCATTCAGGGCCTTTTCCACAGCTTGAATCAGGTCAATAACCTTCCTTGGTTGGTGTGACTTTAAAGGAGGGACCCTCTCCAGGTCCTCAATTATCTCCAAAGCGATTGTTGGCTTGTTTCCATACCGGTTTTGGAGTACTCTAAACATGTCTTCAGCACTGTTATATGATGACAGGCGCAGGTCTCTACATATTCTCTCGTCCACACTGTCAAGAAGTTGAAACTTCTTCACCTCCACTGAACCAGTCGGCTCTCCCTGCTTTTGCAGGCTCTCCCAGTCTTTCCTCCATCTGTGGAAATTCCTCCTAAGCCCAGTGAATTTAGGTAGACTGGTTGGTTTTATTCTCACCACTGGTTGTGGGACTGCTCTTGGTTGAAGCTCTGTAGGTCTTCTGTCCTCTTCTGCAATTCTCTGTGCGATGAGGAATTCTGTTCTTTTGGCCTCGAGGTTACTGCCGAATATTCTCAGATCTTTTACTCTGCCTTTCAGATCTGCAGTCTCATCGTGTGGGACCCATTTTTCCCAGTCTTTCAGGCTTTCACTTGCATCATGGATTAGCTTCCTCGCTCTTTCCAGCTGTAGTTCATAGCCGTCCCTGTTAATAGCAGTGACGGGGGTTTCTTTGGCTCTGTCACAGGCTTTCTCCGCTTCTTGGATTGCAAAGTCTACCTCCTCTTTACCGTATCTTGGCCAGAGGTTGAATTGGACTGCCTCTCGGATTTCCTCCAATTTCATGTCGCACTCTTCAATCGTCCTTTCAAGATCAGCATGCTGGTCCTTGTCGAGCTTGACCTCTTCATCTCCCTTAGTTCCCGCTTCAGCCAGTAGGCCAGCCGCGTAGTCATCATTTGAATCACCGACACTTCTAGCCAGGGAACTGAGCTTGCTGAACTCCTCTTGTAGTTCATGCTTAATCATACCAGCTGCAGCTTTACTCAGGTAGTTCGCTTGTCTGGTGAAAGCAGATTTGGCTAAGGTCCGCTCTTGCTTCAGTTGCTTGACTGTTTTCCCAAAAGTTTCCTTGGCCATGGTGTAGAGTTTCACAGGCAATTCTTCCTTGCGTCGACAGCTTGACTTCAGCCCTTTGATCCTCGTCTTCACTGCCGCGCTGGTTATCAACTGTCAAGTTCTGCGTGATTTCTGGCTGACCACAGCTCTGCCCAAACTTGAAAACGGCTTTATCCTTGATGAACGCAAAGGACAACTCAAAACTGTTCACTTTATGATTTTTTATTGTCACAAAGATGGAACAGAATAGGTTGATAACCTTCAAAACACACAAACAAAACCCATGGATTAGTTACAAATAACTCTCAATTCCACTTTCTCAAAAATAAGCATAAACTAATGTTACTGAATCCTCAACCTAACCAAACAATCATTTCATCATTTAGATTAACCTAGGATCATTGCAAGTTAATAATTAAATATCAATATCATAATTAAACATTTAACAATACACATGATTAATGTAACGTTACTGTCAAGTACTACGTTCACATAATGAAGTCTTCACTATTTAATTAATAATTGTATGTTACAACCAAACAAAAGGGCATATAGAAGCATGAATTCACAACACATTCTGTCCTACCAGTTGCGTCTTTGGATGATCAGGAGCCGTGGTCATTGGTATCTCTTCTCAGGAATGAGTGAGAGCCAAGTAAGCTTTTACCAAACATTTCGATGCCATGCACATGCACTGCTTGTGGGTGCGCACGTTAATATGGTCCCCAGAGCACTTCCTGGTGGTTGGTTTCAACAGCTCCGGTTGCATGGTTGCCCCCTGCAGGTTGGGAGTGCTTTGAGCACCCTGGGTGGATTTAGGCTTGAGTGCTCGGTATAGCTTGTAGTCAGGAATTGACACAACAGGTATCTATAGTAGGACTGACAGAAAGAAACAGCTGTATTGGTCTACTATCTATAGCAGGACTGACAGAAAGAAACATATGTATTGGTCTACTATCTATAGCAGGACTGACAGTAAGAAACTGCTGTAATTTTCTACTATCTATAGCATGACTGACAGAAAGAAACAGCTGTATTTGTCTGGTATCTATAGCAGGACTGACAGAAAGAAACAGCTGTATTGGTCTACTATCTATAGCAGGACTGACAGAAAGAAACAGCTGTATTGGTCTGGTATCTATAGTAGGACTGACAGAAAGAAACAGCTGTATTGGTCTACTATCTATAGTAGGACTGACAGAAAGAAACAGCTGTATTTGTCTACTATCTATAGCAGGACTGACAGAAAGAAACAGCTGTATTGGTCTGGTTTCTATAGTAGGACTGACAGAAAGAAACAGCTGTATTGGTCTGGTATCTATAGTAGGACTGACAGAAAGAAACAGCTGTATTGGTCTGGTATCTATAGTAGGACTGACAGAAAGGAACAGCTGCATTGGTCTACTATCTATAGCAGGACTGACAGAAAGAAACAGCTGTATTGGTCTACTATCTATAGCAGGACTGACAGAAAGAAACAGCTGTATTTGTCTACTATCTATAGCAGGACTGACAGAAAGAAACAGCAGTATTGGTCTGGTATCTATAGTAGGACTGACAGAAAGAACAGCTGTATTGGTCTGGTATCTATAGTAGGACAGACAGAAAGAAACAGCTGTATTGGTCTTGTATCTATAGTAGGACTGACAGAAGAAACAGCTGTATTGGTGTGGTATCTATAGTAGGACTGACAGAAAGAAACAGCTGTATTGGTCTGGTATCTATAATAGGACTGACAGAAAGAAACAGCTGTATTGGTCTACTATCTATATTTGGACTGCCAGACAGAAACAGCTGTATTGGTCTACTATCTATAGCAGGACTGACAGAAAGAAACAGCTGTATTTGTCTACTATCTATAGTAGGACTGACAGAAAAAACAGCTGTATTGGTCTACTATCTATAGAAGGACTGACAGATAGAAACAGCTGTATTGGGCTACTATCTATAGCAGGAATGACAGAAAGAAACAGCTGTATTGGTCTGGTATCTATAGTAGGACTGACAGATAGAAACGGCTGTATTGGTCTACTATCTATAGTAGGACTGACAGAAAGAAACAGCTGTATTGGTCTACTATCTATAGTAGGAATGACAGATAGAAATAGCTGTATTGGTCTAGTATCTATAGTAGGACTGACAGAAAGAAACAGCTGTATTGGTGTGATATTTATAGCAGGACTGACAGAAAAAAACAGCTGTATTGGTCTCGTATCTATAGCAGGACTGACAAAAAGAAACAGCTGTATTGGTCTACTATCTATAGCAGGACTGACAGAAAGGAACAGCTGTATTGGTCTACTATCTATAGCAGGACTGACAGAAAGAAACAGCTGTATTTGTCTGGTATCTATAAAAGGACTGACATAAAGAAACAGCTGTATTGGTCTACTATCTATAGTAGGACTGACAGAAAGAAACAGCTGTATTGGTCTACTATCTATAGCAGGACTGACAGAAAGAAACAGCTGTATTGGTCTGGTATATATAGTAGGACTGACAGAAAGAAACAGCTGTATTGGTCCACTATCTATAGCAGGACTGACAGAAAGAAACAGCTGTATTGGTCTGGTATCTATAGTAGGACTGACAGAAAGAAACAGCTGTATTGGTCTTTTATCTATAGTAGGACTGACAGAAAGAAACAGCTGTATTGGTCTACTATCTATAGCAGGACTGACAGAAAGAAACATATGTATTGGTCTACTATCTATAGCAGGACTGACAGAAAGAAACAGCTGTATTGGTCTGGTATCTATAGTAGGACTGACAGAAAGAAACATCTGTATTGGTATAATATTTATAGTAGGACTGACAGAAAGAAACAGCTGTATTGGTCTACTATCTATAGTAGGACTGACAGAAAGAAACAGCTTTATTGGTCATGTATCTATTGTAGGACTGACAGAAAGAAACAGCTGTATTTGTCTGGTATCTATAGTAGGACTGACAGAAAGAAACAGCTGTATTGGTCTGGTATCTATAGTAGGACTGACAGAAAGAAACAGCTGTATTGGTCTATTATCTATAGCAGGACTCACAGAAATAAACAGATGTATTGGTCTACTATCTATAGCAGGACTGACAGAAATAAACAGCTGTATTGGTCTTGTATCTATAGCAGGACTGACAGTAAGAAACAGCTGTATTGGTCTGGTATCTATAGCAGGACTGACAGTAAGAAACAGCTGTATTGGTCTACTATCTATAGCAGGACTGACAGAAAGAAACAGCTGTATTTGTCTGGTCTCTATAGCAGGACTGACAGAAAGAAAACAGATGTATTGGTCTACTATCTATAGCAGGACTGTCAGAAAGAAACAGCTGTATTGGTCTGGTATCTATAGTAGGACTGACAGAAAGAAACAGCTGTATTGGTCTGCTATCTATAGTAGGACTGACAGAAAGAAACAGCTGTATTTTTCTACTATCTATAGCAGAACTGACAGAAAGAAATAGCTGTATTTGTCTACTATCTATAATAGGACTGACAGAAAGAAACAGCTGTATTGGTCTACTATCTATAGCAGGACTGACAGAAAGAAACAGCTGTATTGGTCTGGTATCTATAGCAGGACTGACAGAAAGAAACAGCTGTATTGGTCTACTATCTATAGCAGGACTGACAGAAAGAAACAGCTGTATTGGTCTACTATCTATAGCAGGACTGACAGAAAGAAACAGCTGTATTTGTCTGGTATCTATAGAAGGACTGACAGAAAGAAACAGCTGTATTGGTCTACTATCTATAGTAGGACTGACAGAAAGAAACAGCTGTATTGGTCTACTATCTATAGCAGGACTGACAGAAAGAAACAGCTGTATTGGTCTGGTATCTATAGTAGGACTGACAGAAAGAAACAGCTGTATTGGTCTACTATCTATAGTAGGACTGACAGAAAGAAACAGCTGTATTGGTCTGGTATCTATAGTAGGACTGACAGAAAGAAACAGCTGTATTGGTCTTGTATCTATAGTAGGACTGACAGAAAGAAACAGCTGTATTGGTCTACTATCTATAGCAGGACTCACAGAAAGAAACATATGTATTGGTCTACTATCTATAGCAGGACTGACAGAAAGAAACAGCTGTATTGGTCTGGTATCTATAGTAGGACTGACAGAAAGAAACAGCTGTATTGGTCTACTATCTATAGTAGGACTGACAGAAAGAAACAGCTGTATTGGTCTACTATCTATAGTAGGACTGACAGAAAGAAACAGCTTTATTGGTCATGTATCTATTGTAGGACTGACAGAAAGAAACAGCTGTATTTGTCTGGTATCTATAGTAGGACTGACAGAAAGAAACAGCTGTATTGGTCTGGTATCTATAGCAGGACTGACAGAAAGAAACAGCTGTATTGGTCTACTATCTATAGCAGGACTCACAGAAAGAAACAGCTGTATTGGTCTACTATCTATAGCAGGACTGACAGAAATAAACAGCTGTATTGGTCTGGTATCTATAGCAGGACTGACAGTAAGAAACAGCTGTATTGGTCTGGTATCTATAGCAGGACTGACAGTAAGAAACAGCTGTATTGGTCTACTATCTATAGCAGGACTGACAGAAAGAAACAGCTGTATTTGTCTGGTATCTATAGCAGGACTGACAGAAAGAAACAGCTGTGTTGGTCTACTATCTATAGCAGGACTGACAGAAAGAAACAGCTGTATTGGTCTGGTATCTATAGCAGGACTGACAGAAAGAAACAGCTGTATTGGTCTGGTATCTATAGTAGGACTGACAGAAAGAAACAGCTGTATTGGTCTACTATCTATAGCAGGACTGACAGAAAGAAACAGCTGTATTGGTCTACTATCTATAGTAGGACTGACAGAAAGGAACAGCTGTATTGGTCTGGTATCTATAGCAGGACTGACAGAAAGAAACAACTTTATTGGTCTGGTATCTATAGTAGGACTGACAGAAAGAAACAACTGTATTGGTCTACTATCTATAGTAGGACTGACAGAAAGAAACAGCTGTATTGGTGTACTATCTATAGCAGGACTGACAGATAGAAACAGCTGTATTGGTCTACTATCTATATCAGGACTGACAGAAAGAAACAGCTGTATTGGTCTACTATCTATAGCAGGACTGACAGATATAAACAGCTGTATTGGTCTGGTATCTATAGCAGGACTGACAGAAAGAAACAGCTGTATTGGTCTGGTATCTATAGTAGGACTGACAGAAAGAAACAGCTGTATTGGTCTGGTCTGACATGTTGGCCCATCCCCACACTGCTCACCTCATTCACAGCTGTAGTATAGTTTCAACAAAGCAGAATGATACAGCTTACTGTTAGGAAGCTATATAGTCCAGCCAAATCACTGTGTTACTATGTGCTACTGTGATAAGTCACTGTGTGTTACTGTGATAAGTCACTGTGTGTTACTGTGATAAGTCACTGTGTGTTACTGTGATAAGTCACTGTGTGTTACTGTGATAAGTCACTGCGTGTTACTGTAATGAGTCACTGTGTGTTACTGTAATAAGTCACTGTGTGTTACTGTAATAAGTCATTGTGTGTTACTGTAATAAGTCACTGTGTGTTACTGTAATAAGTCAATGTGTGTTACTGTAATAAGTCAATGTGTGTTACTGTGTTAAGTCACTGTGTGTTACTGTAATAAGTCACTGTGTGTTACTGTAATAAGTCACTGTTTGTTACTGTAATAAGTCACTGTGTGTTACTGTAATAAGTCACTGTGTGTTACTGTAATAAGTCACTGTGTGTTACTGTAATAAGTCACTGTGTGTTACTGTGTTAAGGCACTGTGTGTTACTGTAATAAGTAACTGTGTGTTACTGTAATAAGTCACTGTGTGTTACTGTAATAAGTCACTGCATGTTACTGTAATAAGTCACTGTGTGTTACTATAATAAGTCACTGTGTGTTACTGTAATAAGTCACTGCATGTTACTGTAATAAGTCACTGTGTGTTACTGTAATAAGTCACTGTGTGTTACTGTAATAAGTCACTGTGTGTTACTGTAATAAGTCACTGTGTGTTACTGTAATAAGTCACTGCATGTTACTGTAATAAGTCACTGTGTGTTACTGTAATAAGTCACTGTGTGTTACTGTAATAAGTCACTGTGTGTTACTGAAATAAGTCACTTTGTGTTACTGTAATAAGTCACTGTGTGTTACTGTAATTTGTCACTGCATGTTACTGTGTTAAGTCACTGTGTGTTACTGTAATAAGTCACTGTGTGTTACTGTAATAAGTCACTTTGTGTTACTGTAATAAGTCACTGTGTGTTACTGTAATAAGTCACTGCATGTTACTGTGTTAAGTCACTGTGTGTTACTGTAATAAGTCACTGTGTGTTACTGTAATAAGTCACTGTGTGTTACTGTAATAAGTCACTGCATGTTACTGTGTTAAGTCACTGTGTGTTACTGTAATAAGTCACTGTGTGTTACTGTAATAAGTCACTGCATGTTACTGTGTTAAGTCACTGTGTGTTACTGTAATAAGTCACTGTGTGTTACTGTAATAAGTCACTGTGTGTTACTGTGTTAAGTCACTGTGTGTTACTGTGATACGCCACATTTAGTTACTGTGTTAAGACACTATGTGTTACTGTAATAAGTCACTGTGTGTTACTGTAATAAGTCACTGTGTGTTACTGTAATAAGTCAATGTGTGTTACTGTGTTAAGTCACTGTGTGTTACTGTAATAAGTCTGTATTGGTCTGGTCTGACATGTTGGCCCATCCCCACACTGCTCACCTCATTCACAGCTGTAGTATAGTTTCAACAAAGCAGAATGATGCAGCTTACTGTTAGGAAGCTATATAGTCCAGCCAAATCACTGTGTTACTATGTGCTACTGTGATAAGTCACTGTGTGTGTTACTGTGATAAGTCACACAAAAAAAAAAAAAATATGTGTTACTGTGTTAGAGAGAGAGAGACTTGAGAAAACCAGGTGTTGGACTGTATTAGTAACCTCTATCATCTAAATATTTGTTTGTAGCCTATTCACGACCAACTGAACAAATTTAATTATTATAATTTTTCACAGAGTTAGTGAGTCTGCCCTTGGGGAAATGCTTACTTGTTAGCTATCATGCTAACAAGCTAACTGACTTGGAGGAGAGATGCTAGGCTATCATGCTAACAAGCTAACTGATTTGGAGGAGAGATGCTAGGCTATCATGCTAACAAGCTAACTGACTTGGAGGGAGATGCTAAGCTATCAAGCTAACAGACTTGTTTATTCCTGTCTGCAGGGGGAGCGACCAGCCCAAACACACACACATATTGTCAGCATCTCTGGGAATGTGTGTGTGCGTGTGTCTGGGATTGTGATGGCCTGGAGGGGGCTTGCATGGTGGATCCCCCACTGATCTCCCCAGAGACCTCCCATCCTTCTACCTCCACCCCGGCCTCAGCATGGCTGGTCTGGTGCTGAACGAGACAGGCATGGAGGACTGTGGGATAGATGACAGCTTTAAGTATGACCTGTACAGTGTGGTCTACAGCGTGGTGTTTGTCCTGGGGCTCTGCACCAACTGTGCTGCTCTCTTTGTGTTCTGCTTCCGGATGAAGCTATGCAACGAGACAACGCTGTTCATGACTAACCTGGCGTTGTCAGACCTTGTGTTTGTGTTCACGCTGCCCTTCAAGGTCTACTACAACATCAACCGACACTGGCCCTTCGGAGATGAGCTCTGCAAGGTAGTTACTAGTTTCTAGCCCTTTTCACTGTGTGAACTGTTAGGTAATTTCACAAGTGTTTGGCTGTATATGTGTTTCTGTCTAATACATGTATTCCACCCCCCAGGTGTCAGGCAACGAATGAATCAATCAATCAATTAGTAAATGAATTAATCACTTAACCAATCAATCTCTCTCCATCCCCCAGGTATCAGGAACAGCCTTCATCACCAATATCTATGGCTCCATGCTGTTCCTCACCTGCATCAGTGTGGACCGCTTTCTGGCCATCGTCTACCCCTTCCGCTCGCGCTCAGTCCGCACGCGGAAGAACGCGGGCCTGGTGTGTGCTGCGGTCTGGCTCACCATCGTGGGTGGAGGGATATCGGTCACCTTCTTTTCCACGATCAACCAGGCAAACCGCGCCACGGCCTGCTTCGAGGGATTCTCCAAGAGCACCTGGAAGACATACTTGTCCAAGATCACTATCTTTATAGAGGTGAGGAGAGAGAGTGAGAGAGGGAGGGAGGCAGGGAGGGAGAGAGGCAGGAGGGGAGGGGGATGGAAGGAGAGAAGGATTCTCTTCAATCACCTGGAAGACTTAGGCCAGGATTCAATCAGAAACCGCTTTAGCGTGCTTGACATTTAAAGGTAATCTCCAATTCAGCCGACATCTGAGCTTGAATAAGATCCCTGGGAATGTGATAATATTGCCTTTAAAAGCCGCCTTGTCTTCAAACACGATGGGATTGAATCCCGGCCTTACCTCTCAGTGTGTGTATCAGTGTGTGTATCTTATTATTAGTGTGTGTCGTGTATGTGCTAAGCTCTTCCTGTACTCTCCAGATTGTAGGTTTTCTCCTCCCCCTCCTGACCAACCTGGTGTGTTCCTCTCTGGTGCTGAGAACCCTCCGTCGCCCAGGGACCATCGGCCACGGCTGCAACAGCAAGCGCCGGGTCCTCCGTATGATCCTCGTCCACCTGGCCATCTTCATCGTCTGCTTTGTCCCCTACAACTCCATCCTCTTCCTCTACGCCATGGTGCGGACCCAGGCTCTGGCCAACTGTAACCTGGAGAGGTATAACTAACCCTAACCCTACAACTACATCCTCTTCCTCTACGCCATGGTGCGGACCCAGGCTCTGACCAACTGTATCCTGGAGAGGTATAACTAACCCTAACCCTACAACTCCATCCTCTTCCTCTACGCCATGGTGCGGACCCAGGCTCTGGCCAACTGTAACCTGGAGAGGTATAACTAACCCTAACCCTACAACTCCATCCTCTTCCTCTACGCCATGGTGTGGAGGTATAACTAACCCTAACCCTAACGCTACAACTCCATCCTCTTCCTCTACGCCATGGTGCAGACACAGGCTCTGGCCAACTGTATCCTGGAGAGGTATAACTAACCCTAACCCTACAACTCCATCCTCTTCCTCTACTCCATGGTGTGG
This sequence comes from Coregonus clupeaformis, assembly GCF_020615455.1. NCBI lineage: Eukaryota > Metazoa > Chordata > Actinopteri > Salmoniformes > Salmonidae > Coregonus > Coregonus clupeaformis. Next base: position 113,633 of record NW_025534479.1, on the reverse strand, counting down.
AGGTATAACTAACCCTAACCCAGGCTCTGGCCAACTGTAAACTGGAGAGGTATAACTAATTGCACTTTAGCACTTACGCTTTAACAATCAATCACTCAATCAATCAACATGTCATTTTTTTCTTAACTGCACTTATTCAATGTTCTTGTAAATATCCTCTGAAATGTGTTGTTGCTGTTTTTAGATATGTGATTTAGTCTGTCTGTATGTTTGGTGTTTACTGCAAAATGACTTGCCTCATTGAGGCCATTAATTAGCGTTGTTCTGAATGTGAAGGTTTGTTCGGACGCTGTACCCAATCACCCTGTGTCTGGCCACCCTCAACTGCTGCTTAGACCCAGTGGTGTACTACTTTACCTCTGAGTCCTTCCAGAAGAGTCTCACCACCGGGGGGAAGGGTTGGGTCCGGGCTCAGAGCATCCCCCGCAGCGATACACACCTGAGTAGTGAGGCAGAGACGCAGCAGGACACAGGGACACTGACCAGGGATGGGAGACCGTCGGGAGACACACGGGACTGGACAGTCACCAGGAGAGACTCACGAGAAGCATCACTCACTAGAGACACACAGGACTGGACAGTCACCAGGAGAGACTCAAGAGAAGCATCACTCACTAGAGACACACGTGACGCACACGCTCTCGCCAGTAACGGGAAAGATACGGGAGTGAGTGAGACTCAGTTCTGACACTACGGGGGAGAGAGAGAGAAAGAGAGAGAGGAAGAGAGAGAGGAGAGAGGGAGAAATAGAGAGAGAGAGAGAGGAAGAGAGGGAGAAAGAGAGAGAGAGGACAGGTCTGGATGGAGAGATCATGTCTCTGAGTCTATGCCCTAGCTCCTACGCCACTCTATCACCACACCAAACTAAAAAATATCTCACTTTCTTTTCATATACGGAGCTAGGATATTCTCCATAATGGGACAGTTTCTACATGCATCCAATCAGGACCTCAGAAATCTCCCTGCTACCGTATGAGTCCAGGAGATATCTGGGGTGAGATACATTCAAGACACTCACCAGATGCGCGTGCACCCACTTACATATTTGTCTAATATTTTAACTCTGGAAAGGGTATGTGTCATGCTGACATATCTAAGCCTTTATACTTAGGCATGAACGAATACACATACTTTCAAAGATTTATTATATCTGTAGTCATTACCTGATAATTTATTTACTGTATTTCTAAAAATATATAATCATTTTGATATCCTTACATGATATGTAGAGTCATGGATATTTTAATGTTTCATCCTCATGTCTGATCGAAAATGGGCTTAATCCGACTAATGAAATGTCCAGTGTCCAAATTATTTGACCTGTTCATTGAAAATCATTGTGCTTCTTCCCATGAAGGTGACATGTCTGAGTGTACAGCAGCATATTCAGTAGTAGACTACATGCAAAGGCAAACATGGTCATATTTAATCCAAGTTGCTATTTCCAAAGCACATCTCTGCTATTTCTGTTTCAAAACTTAATCATAGCAAACCCAGAGCTACGAATCACAACACGTTTTCTGTAAAGATGCAAATGTGACCCAATCTTTGCTAAAAATTAATTGTATTTATTTACCTGAAAATCTAAGTTGCACACCCTCAACACCCCTGTCCTGTTTGTTATGGATCGTTCCGTCAAGCTAAGCTCTTAACCGTGCCAGCTCGCTCTTAGTTCCTATTCAGTTCGACTCATCATAAATTCGGCGTCTGAACTGTACGTTACAGACTTGAAGGACTTGGACTTTACTAAAAGAAAAGGAACTGATTCTGCTTTGCATAATCTCTGCTCCTTGTGATTTACTGAAACAATGTTTTATCACTCAGCTCTTCATCTACTGCTCCTTCTCAACTTGACCATTCAACAGAGGAGAGGTCAAGATTGAGAAGTGAAGATGGACTTCAAGGACTTCAACTGAACTTGAAGTTGACTTAAGTAAAGATCCTAAAGGTCTTGAACTTTGTCCCTGATGTTGAAACTGATTGTGTTGTTCCAAACTCAGCGGTCTCTGAGAAACAAACACAAACACATAGCTGGCCAGATTAGAGAAGGAGAGAGAGGGAGGTAAATCGTGAGGTACAGCCTGAGCTTTAAGGATTAACATGGTCCTTGTGGAGGTCAGTTGGCTGAGATGATGAGGCCTTTAGTAAGAGACCAGATGAATGGTTGGGGTTATGGTCCTGACTATTAGGGATATGGTTATGTTCCTGACTATTGGGGTTATGGTTATGGTCCTGACTATTGGGGTTAGGGTTATGGTCCTGACTATTGGGGTTAGGGTTATGGTCCTGACTATTGGGGTTAGGGTTATGGTCCTGACTATTGGGGTTAGGGTTATGGTCCTGACTATTGGGGTTATGGTTATGGTCCTGACTATTGGGGTTAGGGTTATGGTCCTGACTATTGGGGTTAGGGTTATGGTCCTGACTATTGGGGTTATGGTTATGGTCCTGACTATTGGGGTTATGGTTATGGTCCTGACTATTGGGGTTAGGGTTATGTTCCTGACTATTGGGGTTAGGGTTATGGTCCTGACTATTGGGGTTAGGGTTATGGTCCTGACTATTAGGGTTATGGTTATGTTCCTGACTATTGGGGTTAGGGTTATGGTCCTGACTATTAGGGTTGTTCTGGATGTTCCTGACTATTAGGGTTGTTCTGAATGTTCCTGACTATTAGGGTTGTTCTGAATGTTCCTGACTATTAGGGTTGTTCTGAATGTTCCTGACTATTAGGGTTGTTCTGGATGTTCCTGACTATTAGGGTTGTTCTGAATGTTCCTGACTATTAGGGTTGTTCTGAATGTTCCTGACTATTAGGGTTGTTCTGAATGTTCCTGACTATTAGGGTTGTTCTGAATGTTCCTGACTATTAGGGTTGTTCTGAATGTTCCTGACTATTAAGGTTGTTCTGAATGTTCCTGACTATTAGGGTTGTTCTGAATGTTCCTGACTATTAGGGTTGTTCTGAATGTTCCTGACTATTAAGGTTGTTCTGAATGTTCCTGACTATTAGGGTTGTTCTGAATGTTCCTGACTATTAGGGTTGTTCTGAATGTTCCTGACTATTAGGGTTGTTCTGAATGTTCCTGACTATTAGGGTTGTTCTGAATGTTCCTGACTATTAGGGTTGTTCTGAATGTTCCTGACTATTAGGGTTGTTCTGGATGTTCCTGACTATTAGGGTTGTTCTGAATGTTCCTGACTATTAGGGTTGTTCTGGATGTTCCTGACTATTAGGGTTGTTCTGAATGTTCCTGTCTATTAGGGTTGTTCTGGATGTTCCTGACTATTAGGGTTGTTCTGGATGTTCCTGACTATTAGGGTTGTTCTGAATGTTCCTGACTATTAGGGTTGCTCTGGATGTTCCTGACTATTAGGGTTGTTCTGAATGTTCCTGACTATTAGGGTTGTTCTGGATGTTCCTGACTATTAGGGTTGTTCTGAATGTTCCTGACTATTAGGGTTGTTCTGAATGTTCCTGACTATTAGGGTTGTTCTGAATGTTCCTGACTATTAGGGTTGTTCTGGATGTTCCTGACCTGGCAGTTTTAGGGTTTTTATTCCAGCCCAGGTTCTTAGGCCGGAATTCAATACCATCGCGGGTTATAGGCATTGTGGCTTTTAAATACATTTCCCATTAACCCGACATATGTAGCATTTACCATGAAAGAGATCTCCCTGGATGTGGAAACATTGCCTTTTAAACCCCAAAGGTCATTGTCCGTGCCCTCGCGGAAATCCAATTAGCATGATTAAAAAATGTCCAGTTTAACTAGAGATATCGGAGTCTCCATCCACTGCATCCGCCTACGTACCTGGAGATAGAGCGGGGTTTGTCAGACCAGGAGACATCCCCAAAATCAGTCTTCTCACAAAATTGTCTGTAGCGTCCAAACGGTTTGACCTACAAACTATTACCCCTTTATGGAAAGATGAGACTCTCACGGACACAATGATGTTCTCCGTTCTGCTCTAGGACCCCCACAAGCGTCTTGGGACTCATCTGAAGTCGGTACAGCCGATCTGCCAACTTCTGTCTGTAGCGTCCGAACAGTTTGGGCTACTCACTAATATGACCCTTCTGTGGAAAGGTGAGACTCTCACGAATACGTACATGTTGGTCGTTTTGCTCTAGGACGCCTTACAAGACTCGTCTTTAGGTCCCCTGGTATCAGTTGAAATATATATGGAGACTGTTTAGGGCCAAAAATAAGGGGTTATTAAATACATGTAAAAAAATAAATGATCATGTTTCCTGATGTTTCTTATATCTCTCAGATATAGGACAGACACTTCAGAACAAACTTCCTTTAGATTTTTAGGGGGGACTATCTGTTATTCCATGTAGTGAATCTGTTATTCAATGTGTTTGTATGGGCTAATAGCAGTAAGGACTATCTGTTGTTCCATGTAGTGAATCTGTTATTCAATGTGTTTGTATGGGCTAATAGCAGTAAGGTCAAATAAACATTTTCATCAAATCATTTTTGTATGTATTTTTTGGATACTTCAAGGGGTCTTAATATTCCAAATCAAATAGCAAAATTATCCTTGGTATGACCTTCTTAAAACAATCCCCCTACCCCTCCCCCAGCTCAGACAGGGCTTGGCCTCTACTGGGTTAAAAGCCACCGTGTTTACAGCCTGCGATGGGATTGAATCCTGGCTTTGGCTTAAACACACTCACACTCACAAACACACACACACACACACACACACACACACACACACACACACACACACACACACACACACACACACACACACACACACACACACACACACACACACACACACACTCACACACACACACACACACTCACACACACACACACACACACACACACACACACACACACACTCACACACACACACACTCACACACACACACACACACACACACACACACACACACACACACACTCACACTCACACACACACACACACACACACACACACACACACTCACACACACACACACACACACACACACACACACACACACACACACACACACACACACACACACACACACACACACACACACACACACACACACACACACACACACTCACACACTCACACCCACACACTCACACACACACACACACTCACACTCACACACTCACACACACACACACACACACACACAATAATTCACTGAATTGCCAATTCAATGTGATTTAGTTGTTGTTGTGATATCTGGCTGATGTTGTTCACATGGTTGTGTTGTTCTATAGATAACTACACTGTTTAGTGGTTCACTGTTCTTGTTACATTGACCTGTTGAGTCCTGTGTTTAGTGGTTCACTGTTCTTGTTACATTGACCTGTTGAGTCCTGTGTTTAGTGGTTCACTCTTAGTGTTTGTCACTACAGCCTGACTGAGACCATTAAAACTCTGTTCAGATTCAGAACCATCTCTGTTTGTTATCCCCTCCTCTCTTAAAACCAACTAATCGTTTTGAATAGGGCCTCTGTGGCATCAATATGAGGCAGATACATTTATTCTAGTGTCAAAATGAGTCTTGTCTAAAACTGAGTTTGGAACCTCAATGCGTCACAACAACTAAATGAAGGTTGGGTTTGGATTACAATTATGTCAAAAATTCAAGCCCTCTTTTGCCAAACTCCACGTGCAAATCGCCCCTCCGCCCACTTTCCTTCCCTTCGTTGAACGGAGCTCTGTTGTTTCATCACCTCCAACGCGTTCAAAGGATGCCGGCAGTTTGAGACTGAAAAGTCCTATATGGATTGACCATGCCTCCTGCTCTCGTTTGACAATGCATGCTTCCAGCAGGATGCACAGCCAACAACTATGGTTTGCATGCCCTGCTGAAGGACCCTACCATGCGGAATAGGTGGTTGGAGTCCGTTGGTCCCCAATGGTGGTGAGTATACCGGTAGCTAGACCATAGACTGCTCGTTATGTATCCGGTTATGTATATTTTGATCATCATTATCATCGCTAGCATAACTGATATTAGCTAGCTAGTTACCTAACTAGCTACCTAGCTAGCTGGCTAACATTAGCCTACCTCAATACAAATAAAATAAAATAATACAACAGGTGCAGACATTACAGTGAAATGCTTACTTACAGCCCTTAACCAACAGTGCATCCATTTTTTAAAATAAAAAAAGTAAAATAAAACAACAAAAAAGTGTTGAGAAAAAAAGAGCAGAGGTAAAATAAAATAACAGTAGGGAAGCTATATATACTGGGGGGTACCGGTGCAGAGTCAATGTGCGGGGGCACCGGCTAGTTGAGGTAGTTGAAGTAATATGCACATGTGGGTAGAGTTAAAGTGACTATGCATAAATAATTAACAGAGTGGCAGCAGCGTAAAAATATGTGGTGGGGGGTGGGGGAGGGGGGCCAGTGCAAATAGTCCGGGTAGCCATGATTAGCTTTTCAGGAGTCTTATGGCCTGGGGGTAGAAGCTGTTGAGAAGTCTTTTGGACCAAGACTTGGCACTCCGGTACTGCTTGCCGTGCGGTAGCAGAGAGAACAGTCTATGACTAGGGAGGCTGGAGTCTTTGACAATTTTGAGGGCCTTCCTCTGACACCGCCTGGTATAGAGGTCCTGGATGGCAGGAAGCTTGGCCCCAGTGATGTATTGGGCCGTACGCACTACCCTCTGTAGTGCCTTGCGGTCAGAGGCCGAGCAGTTGCCATACCAGGCGGTGATGCAACCAGTCAGGATGCTCTCGATGGTGCAGCTGTAGAATCTTTTGAGGATCTGAGGACCCATGTCAAATCTTTTCAGTCTCCTGAGGGGAATAGGCTTTGTCGTGCCCTCTTCACGACTGTCTTGGTGTGTTTGGACCATGATAGTTCGTTGGTGATGTGGACACCAAGGAACTTGAAGCTCTCAGCCTGTTCCACTACAGCCCCGTCGATGAGAATGGGGGCGTGCTCAGTCCTCTTTTTTTTCCTGTAGTCCACAATCATCTCCTTTGTCTTGGTCACGTTGAGGGAGAGGTTGTTATCCTGGCACCACACGGCCAGGTCTCTGACCTCCTCCCTATAGGCTGTCTCATCGTTGTCGGTGATCAGGCCTACCACTGTTGTGTCGTCGGCAAACTTAATGATGGTATTGGAGTCGTGCCTGGCCATGCAGTCATGGGTGAACAGGGAGAACAGGAGGGGACTGAGCACGCACCCCTGAGGGGCCCCCATGTTGAGGATCAGTGTGGCAGATGTGTTGTTACCTACCCTTACCACCTGGGGGTGGCCCGTCAGGAAGTCCAGGATCCAGTTGCAGAGGGTGTTTAGTTCCAGGATCCTTAGCTTAGTGATGAGCTTTGAGGGCACTATGGTGTTGAATGCTGATTTGTAGTCAATGAATAGCATTCTCATGTAGGTGTTCCTATTGTCCAGGTGGGAAAGGGCAGTGTGGAGTGCAATAGAGATTGCATCATCTGTGGATCTGTTGGGGCGGTATCCAAATTGGAGTGGGTCTAGGGTTTCTGGGATAATGGTGTTGATGTGAACCATGACCAGCCTTTCAAAGCACTTCATGGCTACAGACGTCAGTGCTACGGGTCGGTAGTCATTTAGGCAGGTTATCTTAGTGTCCTTGGGCACGGGGACTATGGTGGTCTGCTTGAAACATGTTGATATTACAGACTCAGTCAGGGACATGTTGAAAATGTCAGTGAAGACACTTGCCAGTTGGTCAGCACATGCTCGGAGTACACGTCCTGGTAATCCGTCTGGCCCTGCGGCCTTGTGAATGTTGACCTGCTTAAAGGTCTTAATCACATCGGCTACGGAATAGCTGGTGCTCTCATGCATGCTTCAGTGTTGCTTGCCTCGAAGCGAGCATAGAAGTGGTTTAGCTCATCTGGAAGTCTTGTGTCACTGGGCAGCTTGCGGCTGTGCTACCATTTGTAGTCTGTAATAGTTTTCAAGCCCTGCCACATCCGACGAGCGTCGGAGCCGGTGTAGTACGATTCAATCTTAGTCCTGTATTGACTCTTTGCCTGTTAGATGGTTCGTTGGAGGGCATAGCGGGATTTCTTATAAGCGTCCAGGTTAGAGTCCCACTCCTTGAAAGCGGCAGCGCTACCCTTTAGCTCAGTGCAGATGTTGCCTGTAATCCATGGCTTCTGGTTGGGGTATGTACGTACGGTCACTGTGGGGACGACATCATCGATGCACTTATTGATGAAGCCAGTGACTGATGTGGTGTACTCCTCAATGCTATCTGAAGAATCCCGGAACATGTTCCAGTCTGTGCAAGCAAAACAGTCCTGTAGCTTAGCATCTGCGTCATCTGACCACTTTTTTATTAACCGAGTCACTGGTGCTTCCTGCTTCAGTTTTTGCTTATAAGCAGGACTCAGGAGGATAGAGTTATGGTCAGATTTGCCAAATGGAGGGCAAGGGAGAGCTTTGTATGCGTCTCTGTGTGTGGAGTAAAGGTGGTCTAGAGTTTTTTTTTCCTCTGGTTGCACATTTAACATGCTGGTAGAAATTAGGTAGAACTGATTTAAGTTTCCCTGCATTAAAGTCCCCGGCCACTAGGAGCGCTGCCTCTGGATGAGCGTTTTCATGTTCACTTATGGCCTTATACAGGTCATTCAGTGCAATCTTAATTACATTTACATTTACGTCATTTAGCAGACGCTCTTATCCAGAGCGACTTACAAATAGGTGTATTCACCTTATAGCCAGTGGGATAACCACTTTATCCTATCCCAGGTATTCCTTAAAGAGGTGGGGTTTCAAATGTCTCCGGAAGGTGGTGAGTGACTCCGCTGTCCTGGCGTCGTGAGGGAGCTTGTTCCACCATTGGGGTGCCAGAGCAGCGAACAGTTTTGACTGGGCTGAGCGGGAACTGTGCTTCCGCAGAGGTAGGGGAGCCAGCAGGCCAGAGGTGGATGAACGCAGTGCCCTCGTTTGGGTGTAGGGACTGATCAGAGCCTGAAGGTACGGAGGTGCCGTTCCCCTCACAGCTCCGTAGGCAAGCACCATGGTCTTGTAGTAGATGTGAGCTTCAACTGGAAGCCAGTGGAGTGTGCGGAGGAGCGGGGTGACGTGAAAGAACTTGGGAAGGTTGAACACCAGACGGGCTGCGGCATTCTGGATGAGTTGTAGGGGTTTAATGGCACAGGCAGGGAGCCCAGCCAACAGCAAGTTGCAGTAATCCAGACGGGAGATGACAAGTGCCTGGATTAGGACCTGTGCCGCTTCCTGTGTAAGGCAGGGTCGTACTCTCCGAATGTTGTAGAGCATGAACCTACAGGATCGGGTCACCGCCTTGATGTTAGCGGAGAACGACAGGGTGTTGTCCAGGGTCACGCCAAGGCTCTTCGCACTCTGGGAGGAGGACACAACGGAGTTGTCAACCGTGATGGCGAGATCATGGAACAGGCAGTCCTTCCCCGGGAGGAAGAGCAGCTCCGTCTTGCCAAGGTTCAGCTTGAGGTGGTGATCCGTCTGCCTGTTGAGGTGGTGATATGTCTGCCAGACATGCAGAGATGCAATTCGCCACCTGGTTATCAGAAGGGGGAAAGGAGAAGATTAGTTGTGTGTCGTCAGCGTAGCAATGATAGGAGAGGCCATGTGAGGATATGACAGAGCCAAGTGACTTGGTGTATAGCGAGAATAGGAGAGGGCCTAGAACTGAGCCCTGGGGGACACCAGTGGTGAGAGCACGTGGTGCGGAGACAGTTTCTCGCCACGCCACTTGGTAGGAGCGACCGGTCAGGTAGGACGCAATCCAAGAGTGAGCCGCGCCGGAGATGCCCAGCTCGGAGAGGGTGGAGAGGAGGATCTGATGGTTCACAGTATCAAAGGCAGCAGACAGGTCTAGAAGGACAAGAGCAGAGGAGAGAGAGTTAGCTTTAGCAGTGCGGAGAGCCTCCGTGACACAGAGAAGAGCAGTCTCAGTTGAATGACCAGTCTTGAAACCTGACTGGTTTGGATCAAGAAGGTCATTCTGAGAGAGATAGCAAGAGAGTTGGCTAAAGACGGCACGCTAAATAGTTTTGGAGAGAAAAGAAAGAAGGGATACTGGTCTGTAGTTGTTGACATCGGAGGGATCGAGTGTTGGTTTTTTGAGAAGGGGTGCAACTCTCGCTCTCTTGAAGACGGAAGGGACATAGCCAGCGGTCAAGGATGAGTTGATCAGCGAGGTGAGGTAAGGGAGAAGGTCACCGGAGATGGTCTGTAGAAGAGAGGAGGGGATAGGGTCAAGCGGGCAGGTTGTTGGGCGGCCTGCCGACACAAGTCGCAAGATTTTATCTGGAGAGAGAGGGGAGAAAGAAGTCAAAGCATAGGGTAGGGCAGTGTGAGCAGGACCAGCAGTGTCATTTGACTTAACAAACGAGGATCGGATGTCGTCAACCTTCTTTTCAAAATGGTTGACGAAGTCATCCACAGAGAGGGAGGAGGGGGGGAGGATTCAGCAGGGAGAATGTGGCAAAGAGCTTCCTAGGGTTAGAGGCAGATGCTTGGAATTTAGAGTGGTAGAAAGTGGCCTTAGCAGCAGAAACAGATGAAGAAAATGTAGAGAGGAGGGAGTGAAAAGATGCCAGGTCCGCAGGGAGTCTAGTTTTCTTCCATTTCCTCTCAGCTGCCCGGAGCTCTGTTCTGTGAGCTCGCAATGAGTCATCAAGCCACGGAGCTGGAGGGGAGGACCGAGCCGGCCGGGAGGATAGGGGACATAGAGAGTCAAAGGATGCAGAAAGGGAGGAGAGGAGGGTTGAGGAGGCAGAATCAGGAGATTGGAGGGAGAAGGATTGAGCAGAGGGAAGAGATGATAGGATGGAAGAGGAGAGAGTAGCGGGAGAGAGAGAGCGAAGGTTGCGACGGCGCATTACCATCTGTGTAGGGGCAGAGTGAGTAGTGTTGGAGGAGAGGGAGAGAGAAAAGGATACAAAGTAGTGGTCGGAGACTTGGAGGGGAGTTGCAGTGAGATTAGTAGAACAACAGCATTTAGTAAAGATGAGGTCAAGCGTATTGCCTGCCTTGTGAGTAGGGGGGGGACGGTGAGAGGGTGAGGTCAAAAGAGGAGATGAGTGGAAAGAAGGAGGCAGAGAGAAATGAGTCAATTGTAGACGTAGGGAGGTTGAAATCCCCCAGAACTGTGAGGGGTGAGCCATCCTCAGGAAAGGAACTTATCAAGGCGTAAAGCTCATTGATAAACTCTCCAAGGGAACCTGGAGGGCGCTAGATGACAAGGATATTAAGCTTAAATGGGCTAGTGACTGTGACAGCATGGAATTAAAATGAGGAGATAGACAGATGGGTCAGGGGAAAAATTGAGAATGTCCACTTGGGAGAGATGAGGATTCCTGTGCCACCACCCCGCTGACCAGATGCTCTCGGGGTATGCGAGAACACATGGTCAGGCGAGGAGAGAGCAGCAGGAGTAGCAGTGATTTCAGTGGTAATCCATGTTTCCGTCAGCGCCAAGAAGTCGAGGGACTGGAGGGTAGCATAGGCTGATGCCAGCATTGCCAATGCTTAATGCCAGCATTGGTTTGTGGTGGTAAATAGACAGCTATGAAAAATATAGATGAAACTCTCTTGGTAAATAGTGTGGTCTACAGCTTATCATAAGATACTCTACCTCAGGCGAGCAAAACCTCGAGACTTCCTTAGTATTTGATTTTGTGCACCAGCTGTTGTTTACAAATATACACAGACCGCCACCCCTTGTCTTACCGGAGTCAGCCGTTCTATCCTGCCGATGTAGCGTATATCCCGCTAGCTGTATGTTGTCCATGTCGTCGTTCAGCCACGACTCGGTGAAACATAAGATATTACAGTTTTTAATGTCCCGTTGGTAGGATAACCGTAATCTTAGGTCATCCAATTTATTCTCAAATGATTGAACATTGGCTAATAGGATTGATGGAAGAGGCAGTTTACTCGCTCGCCGTCGGATCCTTACAAGGCACCCCGACCTACGTCCACGATATCTCCGTCTCTTTCTCATGCGAATGACGGGGATTTTGGCCTTGTCGGGTGTCTGTAGGATATCCTTCGCGTCTGACTTGTTGAAGAACAAATCTTCGTCCAATATGAGGTGAGTAATCGCTGTCCTGATATCCAGAAGCTCTTTTTGGTTATAAGAGACGATGGCAGAAACATTATGTACACAATAAATTACAAATAACGGCAGCCATCTTCTCCGGCACCATTCGCGAAACACGATAGCATTTCAAAAGAAGGCAAATAATTAGTAGGAAAACATGATTATGATGTTGCCAGATTGACTTTAGATGCAGTATAACTTTAGTCAGCTAACTAAGGGGACCACCATATTTTAGCTATCTAAATTAGCATTGCTAGCTATTTTTGACGAACTTTGCTAGTAACAGTAATGGTAACATTGCCATCTCTCTAACATAAATTTGATGACATCAAAATATGGCAAAGTTGTTTCCTACTTTAGCAATGTCATCATATTTCCATGCAACTATAAGTTTGTGTAATTTAGATGAAACAGTCACATTAGCCTCTGAGGTGCAACCCATGTCGAGGGCTCAAATAAATATTGGATGCAGCCATTCTGTTGCTAGCTAACTCATGTCTGACTACAACAGTGTACTAACTAGCAGCAACAAACCCAAACCAACCCAGGGCCATAGCAAAACATGTCACAGTTGGTTGCATAGCCAGTCAGTCTGTAAAGCATAGAATTAGCATCCAAACAAGATTACGTTATTTCTCAAGCTATGTTTATAATTGAGGGATGATGACAATCGTTGACCCTGTTTTTCTGTTCGTTGATGCCAGACTGATTCCCTGGTCATGAACGGATGTCGGGACCAGAAGGACCAAAGGTGGGTATCAGAATATGTTCAGCAATGGCAACCACCAAAAATAATGTATTTCTATTTTCACAGCTTGTTAGGCAAGACCTCAGAATAAATGTGTAATGCGACACAAGTACCCTTGTGACACCTCCTCCGTTGTTGACAGTCTCCCTCGACTCCTATGAAAAGGACACGCCATCATGAGGCCTCTGATAGTGATCCGAGTTACTGCCCTGATGACACGGACAGCTTCATCAACAACGACAAGTAATGTGTGTTATGTGAAAAGTTGTATTAGAAAACACATGGCTTGATGAACTAGTAGGCTAATTCCCCAGCCAAGCATCTAGTATAGTCATTTTGGTTGCCAAGCATCTAGTATAGTCATTTTGGTTGCCAAGCATCTAGTATAGTCATTTTGGTTGCCAAGCATCTAGTATAGTCATTTTGGTTGCCAAGCATCTAGTATAGTCATTTTGGTTGCCAAGCATCTAGTATAGTCATTTTGGTTGCCAAGCATCTAGTATAGTCATTTTGGTTGCCAAGCATCTAGTATAGTCATTTTGGTTGCCAAGCATCTAGTATAGTCATTTTGGTTGTGAAGTGCATTAGCTTTGTCCTTTCTTTAGAACAAAATGCAATTCACCACTTGTCTGTCTATATATCATCCTGTCACAGGCCCTCCCAGTCAACACCACCTCATAAGACTGCCTGCTGCAGTTGTTAGAGAGATGTCCAGTTTGCAGCCAAACATGCAGCATAGAGAAGACCAACAAGGAGGCCCTCATCAGTGTGTGTGTGACCGACCAGTATGTTTGATGAGGGGCCAGGATAATGTCTAATCAGTTGTTAGAGAGATGTCCAGTTTGCATCTGTGGCAGAGTGGCCTAACATTGTGATAATGTCTAATCAATTGGGTAATTAATTATGGAATATCAAATATGGATTTATCTATATTCTACAGTAAACAGGGCACCACTTATCGTTTAAATCGATAGCAAACTTTCTTAGCAAGGAGGGATAAACCATAGGCCTACGTGTCACAATTATAATCTGATGGTTTTGTAGAGTTCATTTTATGACAAGTCGGATTCAAAATCTCAGAGACAGTGATACTATTTTATAAAACAAAGATTTTTTTTAAAACATGTAAAATTACAGTATACAGGATAAATTAATCTGTGACAGATTATGACAAAATGATAAGCAATGATGAAGTAGTTAGTGAGGGGAAAGGAGATGAGGGTTTATTTTAACTCACAAGGACAAGCAATTATCTCACCATGATTCTAAACGAGAAAAAGCAGGGAATTTAAGAGAGAAATAACCTAAACAGTTTACACCAATAGGGATTAAATGAGGGAGGAAAGGCCCATTGAATGTGCTTTCTGTACTAGCGCAATCTCTGGTCAGATTCCCAAACATCCTTTCAGTGAAAAAAAAGGAAGAATGTCCCTGTTCAAACAGTTCAGGGTTGGTGTCTTCATCCAACGGAGATCGAAGTGAGAGCAGAGGACAATTGTTCAAATTCCAAAATTGGTGTTTGGCCTCTTTGCTCACGGGGCGGCAGGTAGCCTAGTGGTTAAGAGCGTTGGGCCAGTAACCGAAAGGTTGCTGAATCGAATCCTCGAGCCAACTAGGTGAAAAATCAGTCTGTGCTCGAGCAAGGCACTTAACCCTAATTGCTCCTATAAGTCGCTCTGGATGACTAAAAATGTAAATGATCCGGGGGGATCAATAAGCAAGGGTGCTTTCTAGTTACCAACTACACTGACGTCTGAGCAGCAGAAGGATTTTGGTCGGCTGAAGCTAATATTATTATTTATTCACGCCCTGCTGTTAGGGTTAGGGTTAGGGTTAGGGTTAGGGTTAGGGATAGGGTTAGGGTTAGGGTTAGGGTTAGGGTTAGGGTTAGGGTTAGAGGGTTAGGGTTAGGGTTAGGGTTAGGGATATTATTATTTATTCACGCCCTGCTTTTATAGTTCAGTTCGAATGGACAGTGAGGGCGGGGCTAGGTGCTGAGGCTCCTTGCCTGATTGGCTGAAACGTTCCGTGGTCTGACTTAGCAGGAGGTCCCCCTGCCCCAGGGAGGAGAGTCCCTATCCTGGCTGACTGTAGGATGTCCTGCCCCAGGGAGGAGAGTCCCTATCCTGGCTGACTGTAGGATGTCCTGCACCAGGTCAATAGGGACCAGATAGGAGGGGATTCTACCCATAACCAGGTGATCAATAGAATAACTGATCTCTCTGAGCATGTGTACCATCTGGACGTGGGCATAGTCGCGTGATGTATTATTGTCTCTTGCCTTCGTGCTGTTGTCTGTGCCCAATAATGTTTGTACCATGTTTTGTGTTGCTACCATGTTGTGTTGCTACCATGTTGTTGTCATGTGGTGTTGCTACCATGCCTTGTTGTCATGTTGTGTTGCTGCCATGCTGTGTTGTCATGTGTTGCTGCCATGCTGTGTTGTCATGTGGTGTTGCTACCATGCTGTGTTGTCATGTGTTGCTACCATGCTGTGTTGTCATGTGTTGCTACCATGCTGTGTTGTCATGTGTTGCTACCATGCTGTGTTGTCATGTGTTGCTGCCATGCTGTGTTGTCATGTGTTGCTACCATGCTGTGTTGTCATGTGTTGCTGCCATGCTGTGTTGTCATGTGTTGCTACCATGTTGTGTTGCTACCATGTTGTTGTCATGTGGTGTTGCTACCATGCCTTGTTGTCATGTTGTGTTGCTGCCATGCTGTGTTGTCATGTGTTGCTACCATGCTGTGTTGTCATGTGTTGCTACCATGCTGTGTTGTCATGTGTTGCTGCCATGCTGTGTTGTCATGTGTTGCTACCATGCTGTGTTGTCATGTGTTGCTACCATGCTGTGTTGTCATGTGTTGCTACCATGCTATGTTGTCTTAGGTCTCTCTTTATGTAGTGTTGTGGTGTCTCTCTTCTTGTGATGTGTATTTTGTCCTGTATTTTTATTTTTAATCCCCCGTCACCGCAGGAGGCCTTTTGCCTTTTGGTAGGCCGTCATTGTAAATAAGAATTTGTTCTTAACTGACTTGCCTAGTTAAATAAAGGTTAAATAAAAAATAAAATAAATAGTCATATGCAGTAATATCTAGGAGCCTACCAACGGTACGGATCGTCTTGTTCAACAGCATGGAATATACTGGAAGGACAGTGTCTTGGAGAGTTCTACTTAACAAGTCAGATAATAATTCTGCAGTGAGTGCTGTTGAACCCAGATCTTCTCTTTAATTTCTCATTTTCCAGGCCTTCTACAGTGCCTTCAGAAAGTATTTTGTGTTACAGCCTGAATTTAAAATGGATTAAGTTGAGATTTTTTGTCACTGGCCTACCACATTACCCCATAATGTTAAAGTGGAATTATGTTTTTAGAAATGTTTACAAATTAATTAAAAATGAAAAGGTGAAATATCTTCAGTCAATAAGTATTCAACCACTTTGTTATAGAAAGCCTAAATAAGTTCAGGAGTAAAAATTTGCTTAACAAGTCAGATAATAAGTTGCATGGACTCACTCTGTGTGCAACATCAATACACCCAGTCACTACAGAGATACAGGCGTCCTTCCTAACTCAGTTGCTGAAGAGGAAGGAAACCACTCAGGGATTTCACCATGAGGCCAATGGTGACTTTAAAACAGTTTGAGTTTATTGGCTATGATAGGAGAAACTGAGGATGGATCAACAACATTGTAGTTCCTCCAAAATACTAACCTAATTGACAGAGTGAAACAGAGACGCAGGAGGTGAGTTGAATATTAACAAACATGGAGAGTTACAAAACAAGAGCAGCATCTGGACATGAAAACAGAACCAATTCTGCCTGATGACTGAGGTTGGTGAGGGCTATATGAAGGGAGAGTAATCAGGGTGTTGATGAAGTCCAGGTGTGCTTAACGATGGGGAGCAGGTGTGCGCATTTATGGTTGCCAGGTGTGCGCATTTATGGTTGCCAGGTGTGCGCAATGTGGGTTGCCAGGACTGGTGGTTAGCAGACCGGCGACGTCGAGTGAAAAGAAGGAAGCCTGTACAGACATTTTTTTCTCCAAAACATGCATCCTGTTTGCAATAAGGCACTAAAGTAATACTGCAAAAAATGTGGCAAAGCAATTCACTTTTTGTCCTGAATACAAAGTGTTATGTTTGAGGCAAATCCAATACAACACATTACGGAGTACCACTCTCCATATTTGCAAGCACAGTGGTGGCTGCATCCTGTTATGGGTATGCTTGTAATCGTTAAGGACTGGGGAGTTTTTTAGGATAAAAAAGAAACGGAATGGAGCTAAGCACAGGCAAAATCCTGGTTCAGTCTGCTTTCTACCAGACACTGGGAGATTAATTCAGCTTTCAGCAGGACAATAACCTAAAACACAAGGCCAAATATACACTGGAGTTGCTTACCAAGAAGAGTGGCCGAGTTAGTTTTGACTTAAATCTACTTAAAAATCTATGGCAATACCTGAAAATGGTTTGTCTAGCAAAGATCAACAACCAAATTTGACAGAGCTTTAAGAATTTTTTAAAGAATAATGGGCAAATGTTGCACAATCCAGGTGTGGAAAGCTCTTAGAGACTTACCCAGAAAGACTCACAGCTGTAATCGCTGTCAAAGGTGCTGTCAAAGGTGCTGCCCTAAGGTCAGTAACTGGTCAGTAACTGGTCAGTAACCGCCCTAAGGTCAGTATCTGGTCAGTAACTGGTCAATAACTGGTCAGTAACTGGTCAGTAACTAGTCAGTAACCGCCCTAAGGTCAGTAACTGGTCAGTAACTGGTCAGTAACTGGTCAGTAACTGGTCAATAACTGGTCAGTAACTGGTCAGTAACCACCCTAAGGTCAGTAACTGGTCAGTAACTGGTCAGCGACTGGTCAGTAACTGGTCAGTAACCGCCCTAAGGTCAGTAACTGGTCAGTAACTGGTCAGTAACCGCCCTAAGATCAGTATCTGGTCAGTAACTGGTCAGTAACCGCCCTAAGGTCAGTATCTGGTCAGTAACTGGTCAGTAACCGCCCTAAGGTCAGTATCTGGTCAGTAACTGGTCAGTAACCGCCCTAAGGTCAGTATCTGGTCAGTAACTTGTCAGTAACCGCCCTAAGGTCAGTATCTGGTCAGTAACTGGTCAGTAACCGCCCTAAGGTCAGTAACTGGTCAGTATCTGGTCAGTAACTGGTCAGTAACCGCCCTAAGGTCAGTATCTGGTCAGTAACTGGTCAGTAACCGCCCTAAGGTCAGTATCTGGTCAGTAACTGGTCAGTAACCGCCCTAAGGTCAGTATCTGGTCAGTAACTGGTCAGTAACCGCCCTAAGATCAGTAACTGGTCAGTAACCGCCCTAAGGTCAGTAACTGGTCAGTAACCGCCCTAAGGTCAGTAACTGGTCAGTATCTGGTCAGTAACTGGTCAGTAACCGCCCTAAGGTCAGTAACTGGTCAGTATCTGGTCAGTAACTGGTCAGTAACCGCCCTAAGATCAGTAACTGGTCAGTAACTGGTCAGTAACCGCCCTAAGGTCAGTATCTGGTCAGTAACTGGTCAGTAACCGCCCTAAGATCAGTATCTGGTCAGTAACTGGTCAGTAACCGCCCTAAGATCAGTAACTGGTCAGTAACTGGTCAGTAACCACCCTAAGGTCAGTATCTGGTCAGTAACTGGTCAGTAACCGCCCTAAGATCAGTAACTGGTCAGTAACTGGTCAGTAACCGCCCTAAGGTCAGTAACTGGTCAGTAACTGGTCAGTAACCGCCCTAAGGTCAGTATCTGGTCAGTAACCGCCCTAAGATCAGTAACTGGTCAGTAACTGGTCAGTAACCGCCCTAAGGTCAGTAACTGGTCAGTAACTGGTCAGTAACCGCCCTAAGGTCAGTATCTGGTCAGTAACCGCCCTAAGGTCAGTAACTGGTCAGTATCTGGTCAGTAACTGGTCAGTAACCGCCCTAAGGTCAGTAACTGGTCAGTATCTGGTCAGTAACTGGTCAGTAACCGCCCTAAGATCAGTAACTGGTCAGTAACTGGTCAGTAACCGCCCTAAGGTCAGTAACTGGTCAGTAACCGCCCTAAGGTCAGTATCTGGTCAGTAACTGGTCAGTAACCGCCCTAAGGTCAGTATCTGGTCAGTAACTGGTCAGTAACCGCCCTAAGGTCAGTATCTGGTCAGTAACTTGTCAGTAACCGCCCTAAGATCAGTATCTGGTCAGTAACTGGTCAGTAACTGCCCTAAGGTCAGTAACTGGTCAGTAACTGGTCAGTAACCGCCCTAAGGTCAGTAACTGGTCAGTAACTGGTCAGTAACTGGTCAGTAACCGCCCTAAGGTCAGTAACTGGTCAGTAACTGGTCAGTAACTGGTCAGTAACTGGTCAGTAACCGCCCTAAGATCAGTAATTGGTCAGTAACTGGTCAGTAACTGGTCAGTAACCGCCCTAAGGTCAGTATCTGGTCAGTAACTGGTCAGTAACCGCCCTAAGATCAGTATCTGGTCAGTAACTGGTCAGTAACCGCCCTAAGATCAGTAACTGGTCAGTAACTGGTCAGTAACCGCCCTAAGGTCAGTATCTGGTCAGTAACTGGTCAGTATCTGGTCAGTAACCGCCCTAAGATCAGTAACTGGTCAGTAACTGGTCAGTAACCGCCCTAAGATCAGTAACTGGTCAGTAACTGGTCAGTAACCGCCCTAAGGTCAGTATCTGGTCAGTAACTGGTCAGTAACCGCCCTAAGGTCAGTATCTGGTCAGTAACTGGTCAGTATCTGGTCAGTAACCGCCCTAAGGTCAGTATCTGGTCAGTAACTGGTCAGTATCTGGTCAGTAACCGCCCTAAGATCAGTAACTGGTCAGTAACTGGTCAGTAACCGCCCTAAGGTCAGTATCTGGTCAGTAACTGGTCAGTAACCGCCCTAAGGTCAGTATCTGGTCAGTAACTGGTCAGTAACCGCCCTAAGGTCAGTATCTGGTCAGTAACCGCCCTAAGATCAGTAACTGGTCAGTAACTGGTCAGTAACCGCCCTAAGGTCAGTATCTGGTCAGTAACTGGTCAGTAACCGCCCTAAGGTCAGTATCTGGTCAGTAACTGGTCAGTAACCGCCCTAAGATCAGTATCTGGTCAGTAACTGGTCAGTAACTGGTCAGTAACCGCCCTAAGGTCAGTATCTGGTCAGTAACTGGTCAGTAACCGCCCTAAGATCAGTAACTGGTCAGTAACTGGTCAGTAACCGCCCTAAGGTCAGTATCTGGTCAGTAACTGGTCAGTAACCGCCCTAAGATCAGTATCTGGTCAGTAACTGGTCAGTAACTGGTCAGTAACCGCCCTAAGGTCAGTATCTGGTCAGTAACTGGTCAGTAACCGCCCTAAGGTCAGTAACTGGTCAGTATCTGGTCAGTAACTGGTCAGTAACTGGTCAGTAACTGGTCAGTAACTGGTCAGTAACTGGTCAGTATCTGGTCAGTAACTGGTCAGTAACTGGTCAGTAACTGGTCAGTAACCGCCCTAAGATCAGTAACTGGTCAGTAACTGGTCAGTAACCGCCCTAAGATCAGTAACTGGTCAGTAACTGGTCAGTAACCGCCCTAAGGTCAGTAACTGGTCAGTAACCGCCCTAAGGTCAGTATCTGGTCAGTAACTGGTCAATAACTGGTCAGTAACTGGTCAGTAACTGGTCAGTAACCGCCCTAAGGTCAGTATCTGGTCAGTAACTGGTCAGTAACCGCCCTAAGGTCAGTATCTGGTCAGTAACTGGTCAGTAACCGCCCTAAGGTCAGTAACTGGTCAGTAACCGCCCTAAGATCAGTAACTGGTCAGTAACCGCCCTAAGGTCAGTATCTGGTCAGTAACTGGTCAGTAACCGCCCTAAGGTCAGTAACTGGTCAGTAACTGGTCAGTAACCGCCCTAAGGTCAGTATCTGGTCAGTAACTGGTCAGTAACCGCCCTAAGGTCAGTATCTGGTCAGTAACTGGTCAGTAACCGCCCTAAGGTCAGTATCTGGTCAGTAACTGGTCAGTAACCGCCCTAAGGTCAGTATCTGGTCAGTAACTGGTCAGTAACCGCCCTAAGGTCAGTATCTGGTCAGTAACTGGTCAGTAACTGGTCAGTAACCGCCCTAAGATCAGTAACTGGTCAGTAACTGGTCAGTAACCGCCCTAAGGTCAGTAACTGGTCAGTAACTGGTCAGTAACCGCCCTAAGGTCAGTATCTGGTCAGTAACTGGTCAGTAACCGCCCTAAGATCAGTATCTGGTCAGTAACTGGTCAGTAACCGCCTAAGATCAGTAACTGGTCAGTAACTGGTCAGTAACTGGTCAGTAACCGCCCTAAGGTCAGTAACTGGTCAGTAACCGCCCTAAGGTCAGTAACTGGTCAGTAACTGGTCAGTAACCGCCCTAAGGTCAGTAACTGGTCAGTACTGGTCAGTAACCGCCCTAAGGTCAGTAACTGGTCAGTAACCGCCCTAAGGTCAGTATCTGGTCAGTAACTGGTCAGTAACCGCCCTAAGGTCAGTATCTGGTCAGTAACTGGTCAGTAACCGCCCTAAGGTCAGTAACTGGTCAGTAACTGGTCAGCGACTGGTCAGTAACTGGTCAGTAACCGCCTAAGGTCAGTAACTGGTCAGTAACTGGTCAGTAACCGCCCTAAGATCAGTAACTGGTCAGTAACTGGTCAGTAACCGCCCTAAGGTCAGTATCTGGTCAGTAACTGGTCAGTAACCGCCCTAAGGTCAGTATCTGGTCAGTAACTGGTCAGTAACCGCCCTAAGGTCAGTATCTGGTCAGTAACCGCCCTAAGATCAGTATCTGGTCAGTAACTGGTCAGTAACCGCCCTAAGGTCAGTATCTGGTCAGTAACTGGTCAGTAACCGCCCTAAGGTCAGTAACTGGTCAGTAACTGGTCAGTAACCGCCCTAAGATCAGTAACTGGTCAGTAACTGGTCAGTAACTTGTCAGTAACCGCCCTAAGGTCAGTATCTGGTCAGTAACTGGTCAGTAACCGCCCTAAGGTCAGTAACTGGTCAGTATCTGGTCAGTAACTGGTCAGTAACCGCCCTAAGGTCAGTATCTGGTCAGTAACTGGTCAGTAACCGCCCTAAGGTCAGTAACTGGTCAGTAACCGCCCTAAGGTCAGTAACTGGTCAGTATCTGGTCAGTAACTGGTCAGTAACCGCCCTAAGATCAGTAACTGGTCAGTAACCGCCCTAAGGTCAGTATCTGGTCAGTAACTGGTCAATAACTGGTCAGTAACTGGTCAGTAACTGGTCAGTAACCGCCCTAAGGTCAGTATCTGGTCAGTAACTGGTCAGTAACCGCCCTAAGGTCAGTATCTGGTCAGTAACTGGTCAGTAACCGCCCTAAGGTCAGTAACTGGTCAGTAACCGCCCTAAGATCAGTAACTGGTCAGTAACCGCCCTAAGGTCAGTATCTGGTCAGTAACTGGTCAGTAACCGCCCTAAGGTCAGTAACTGGTCAGTAACTGGTCAGTAACCGCCCTAAGGTCAGTATCTGGTCAGTAACTGGTCAGTAACCGCCCTAAGGTCAGTATCTGGTCAGTAACTGGTCAGTAACCGCCCTAAGGTCAGTATCTGGTCAGTAACTGGTCAGTAACCGCCCTAAGGTCAGTATCTGGTCAGTAACTGGTCAGTAACCGCCCTAAGGTCAGTATCTGGTCAGTAACTGGTCAATAACTGGTCAGTAACTGGTCAGTAACTGGTCAGTAACCGCCCTAAGGTCAGTATCTGGTCAGTAACTGGTCAGTAACCGCCCTAAGGTCAGTATCTGGTCAGTAACTGGTCAGTAACCGCCCTAAGGTCAGTAACTGGTCAGTAACCGCCCTAAGATCAGTAACTGGTCAGTAACCGCCCTAAGGTCAGTATCTGGTCAGTAACTGGTCAGTAACCGCCCTAAGGTCAGTAACTGGTCAGTAACTGGTCAGTAACCGCCCTAAGGTCAGTATCTGGTCAGTAACTGGTCAGTAACCGCCCTAAGGTCAGTATCTGGTCAGTAACTGGTCAGTAACCGCCCTAAGGTCAGTATCTGGTCAGTAACTGGTCAGTAACCGCCCTAAGGTCAGTATCTGGTCAGTAACTGGTCGGTAACTGGTCAGTAACCGCCCTAAGATCAGTAACTGGTCAGTAACTGGTCAGTAACCGCCCTAAGGTCAGTAACTGGTCAGTAACTGGTCAGTAACTGGTCAGTAACCGCCCTAAGGTCAGTATCTGGTCAGTAACTGGTCAGTAACCGCCCTAAGATCAGTATCTGGTCAGTAACTGGTCAGTAACCGCCCTAAGATCAGTAACTGGTCAGTAACTGGTCAGTAACTGGTCAGTAACCGCCCTAAGGTCAGTAACTGGTCAGTAACCGCCCTAAGGTCAGTAACTGGTCAGTAACTGGTCAGTAACCGCCCTAAGGTCAGTAACTGGTCAGTACTGGTCAGTAACCGCCCTAAGGTCAGTAACTGGTCAGTAACCGCCCTAAGGTCAGTATCTGGTCAGTAACTGGTCAGTAACCGCCCTAAGGTCAGTATCTGGTCAGTAACTGGTCAGTAACCGCCCTAAGGTCAGTAACTGGTCAGTAACTGGTCAGCGACTGGTCAGTAACTGGTCAGTAACCGCCCTAAGGTCAGTAACTGGTCAGTAACTGGTCAGTAACCGCCCTAAGATCAGTAACTGGTCAGTAACTGGTCAGTAACCGCCCTAAGGTCAGTATCTGGTCAGTAACTGGTCAGTAACCGCCCTAAGGTCAGTATCTGGTCAGTAACTGGTCAGTAACCGCCCTAAGGTCAGTATCTGGTCAGTAACCGCCTAAGATCAGTATCTGGTCAGTAACTGGTCAGTAACCGCCTAAGGTCAGTAACTGGTCAGTAACTGGTCAGTAACCGCCCTAAGATCAGTAATTGGTCAGTAACTGGTCAGTAACTTGTCAGTAACCGCCTAAGGTCAGTATCTGGTCAGTAACTGGTCAGTAACCGCCCTAAGGTCAGTAACTGGTCAGTATCTGGTCAGTAACTGGTCAGTAACCGCCCTAAGGTCAGTATCTGGTCAGTAACTGGTCAGTAACCGCCCTAAGGTCAGTAACTGGTCAGTAACCGCCCTAAGGTCAGTAACTGGTCAGTATCTGGTCAGTAACTGGTCAGTAACCGCCCTAAGGTCAGTAACTGGTCAGTATCTGGTCAGTAACTGGTCAGTAACCGCCCTAAGATCAGTAACTGGTCAGTAACTGGTCAGTAACTGCCCTAAGGTCAGTAACTGGTCAGTAACTGGTCAGTAACCGCCCTAAGGTCAGTAACTGGTCAGTAACTGGTCAGTAACTGGTCAGTAACCGCCCTAAGGTCAGTAACTGGTCAGTAACTGGTCAGTAACTGGTCAGTAACTGGTCAGTAACAGCCCTAAGATCAGTAACTGGTCAGTAACTGGTCAGTAACCGCCCCTAAGGTCAGTATCTGGTCAGTAACTGGTCAGTAACCGCCCTAAGGTCAGTATCTGGTCAGTAACTGGTCAGTAACCGCCCTAAGGTCAGTATCTGGTCAGTAACTGGTCAGTAACCGCCCTAAGGTCAGTATCTGGTCAGTAACTGGTCAGTAACCGCCCTAAGGTCAGTATCTGGTCAGTAACTGGTCAGTAACCGCCCTAAGGTCAGTATCTGGTCAGTAACTGGTCAGTAACTGGTCAGTAACCGCCCTAAGATCAGTAACTGGTCAGTAACTGGTCAGTAACCGCCCTAAGGTCAGTAACTGGTCAGTAACTGGTCAGTAACTGGTCAGTAACCGCCCTAAGGTCAGTATCTGGTCAGTAACTGGTCAGTAACCGCCCTAAGATCAGTATCTGGTCAGTAACTGGTCAGTAACCGCCCTAAGATCAGTAACTGGTCAGTAACTGGTCAGTAACTGGTCAGTAACCGCCCTAAGGTCAGTAACTGGTCAGTAACCGCCTAAGGTCAGTAACTGGTCAGTAACTGGTCAGTAACCGCCTAAGGTCAGTAACTGGTCAGTACTGGTCAGTAACCGCCCCTAAGGTCAGTAACTGGTCAGTAACCGCCCTAAGGTCAGTATCTGGTCAGTAACTGGTCAGTAACCGCCCTAAGGTCAGTATCTGGTCAGTAACTGGTCAGTAACCGCCCTAAGGTCAGTAACTGGTCAGTAACTGGTCAGCGACTGGTCAGTAACTGGTCAGTAACCGCCCTAAGGTCAGTAACTGGTCAGTAACTGGTCAGTAACCGCCCTAAGATCAGTAACTGGTCAGTAACTGGTCAGTAACCGCCCTAAGGTCAGTATCTGGTCAGTAACTGGTCAGTAACCGCCCTAAGGTCAGTATCTGGTCAGTAACTGGTCAGTAACCGCCCTAAGGTCAGTATCTGGTCAGTAACCGCCCTAAGATCAGTATCTGGTCAGTAACTGGTCAGTAACCGCCCTAAGGTCAGTAACTGGTCAGTAACTGGTCAGTAACCGCCCTAAGATCAGTAATTGGTCAGTAACTGGTCAGTAACTTGTCAGTAACCGCCCTAAGGTCAGTATCTGGTCAGTAACTGGTCAGTAACCGCCCTAAGGTCA
Organism: Coregonus clupeaformis; assembly: GCF_020615455.1. Taxonomy (NCBI): domain Eukaryota; kingdom Metazoa; phylum Chordata; class Actinopteri; order Salmoniformes; family Salmonidae; genus Coregonus; species Coregonus clupeaformis. The sequence continues at coordinate 88,304 of NW_025534479.1, read as the reverse complement.
GTAACTGGTCAGTATCTGGTCAGTAACTGGTCAGTAACCGCCCTAAGGTCAGTATCTGGTCAGTAACTGGTCAGTAACCGCCCTAAGGTCAGTAACTGGTCAGTAACCGCCCTAAGGTCAGTAACTGGTCAGTATCTGGTCAGTAACTGGTCAGTAACCGCCCTAAGGTCAGTAACTGGTCAGTATCTGGTCAGTAACTGGTCAGTAACCGCCCTAAGATCAGTAACTGGTCAGTAACTGGTCAGTAACTGCCCTAAGGTCAGTAACTGGTCAGTAACTGGTCAGTAACCGCCCTAAGGTCAGTAACTGGTCAGTAACTGGTCAGTAACTGGTCAGTAACCGCCCTAAGGTCAGTAACTGGTCAGTAACTGGTCAGTAACTGGTCAGTAACTGGTCAGTAACCGCCCTAAGATCAGTAACTGGTCAGTAACTGGTCAGTAACCGCCCTAAGGTCAGTATCTGGTCAGTAACTGGTCAGTAACCGCCCTAAGGTCAGTATCTGGTCAGTAACTGGTCAGTAACTGGTCAGTAACCGCCCTAAGGTCAGTATCTGGTCAGTAACTGGTCAGTAACCGCCCTATGGTCAGTAACTGGTCAGTAACCGGTCGACCTCCCGAGTGGCGCAGTGGTCTAAGGCACTGCATCGCAGTGCAAGCTGTGCCACTAGAGATCCTGGTTCGAATCCAGGCTCTGTCGTAGCCGGCCGTGACCGGGAGACCCATGGGGCGGCGCACAATTGGCCCAGCGTCGTCTAGGGTAGGGGAGGGAATGGCCGGCATGGATGTAGCTCAGTTGGTAGAGCATGGCGTTTGCAACGCCAGGGTTGCGGGTTCGATTCCCACTGGGGTATGAAAAAAAATAATGTATGCACTCACTAACTGTAAGTCGCTCTGGATAAGAGCGTCTGCTAAATGACTAAAATGTAAAATGTAAAATGTAACCGCCCTAAGGTCAGTATCTGGTCAGTAACTGGTCAGTAACTGGTCAGTAACCGCCCTAAGATCAGTAACTGGTCAGTAACTGGTCAGTAACCGCCCTAAGGTCAGTATCTGGTCAGTAACTGGTCAGTAACCACCCTAAGGTCAGTATCTGGTCAGTAACTGGTCAGTAACCGCCCTAAGGTCAGTATCTGGTCAGTAACTGGTCAGTAACCGCCCTAAGGTCAGTATCTGGTCAGTAACTGGTCAGTAACCGCCCTAAGATCAGTATCTGGTCAGTAACTGGTCAGTAACCGCCCTAAGATCAGTAACTGGTCAGTAACTGGTCAGTAACCGCCCTAAGATCAGTAACTGGTCAGTAACTGGTCAGTAACTGGTCAGTAACCGCCCTAAGGTCAGTAACTGGTCAGTAACCGCCCTAAGGTCAGTATCTGGTCAGTAACTGGTCAGTAACCGCCCTAAGATCAGTAACTGGTCAGTAACTGGTCAGTAACCGCCCTAAGATCAGTAACTGGTCAGTAACTGGTCAGTAACTGGTCAGTAACCGCCCTAAGGTCAGTAACTGGTCAGTAACCGCCCTAAGGTCAGTAACTGGTCAGTAACTGGTCAGTAACCGCCCTAAGGTCAGTAACTGGTCAGTACTGGTCAGTAACCGCCCTAAGGTCAGTAACAGGTCAGTAACTGGTCAGTAACTGGTCAGTAACCGCCCTAAGATCAGTAACTGGTCAGTAACTGGTCAGTAACCGCCCTAAGGTCAGTATCTGGTCAGTAACTGGTCAGTAACCGCCCTAAGGTCAGTATCTGGTCAGTAACTGGTCAGTAACCGCCCTAAGGTCAGTAACTGGTCAGTAACTGGTCAGTAACCACCCTAAGGTCAGTAACTGGTCAGTAACTGGTCAGTAACCGCCCTAAGATCAGTAACTGGTCAGTAACTGGTCAGTAACCGCCCTAAGATCAGTAACTGGTCAGTAACTGGTCAGTAACCGCCCTAAGGTCAGTAACTGGTCAGTAACTGGTCAGTAACCGCCCTAAGATCAGTATCTGGTCAGTAACCGCCCTAAGGTCAGCGACTGGTCAGTAACCGCCCTAAGAAGCATTTAGGACTCTTATTTCCTGGAATCTCAGCTTGGGTAACAGTGAACTTTTGTTACTGCTTTTTTAGAATGTTAATGGTGTCTAGGTCCATGTGGTTGATTGCTTCTCTAGACCACATGTTGTTGTTATGGCTAGCCTCTCTCCCGGTTTGTCTGTGTTTGCGATAGACTTCACATGGATGGAGTCAAACAAATATTCTATGAGAATGGATTCTGCAGTCGGTGATCAACCTTCCACTTAATAATTTCTCCCCTACCCTAAGATTACCTGGCTTCGCTACAATGCCGGAAGGACAAGAACTTCATTCTGAAAAATACCGACAGGGCACGGTTTAGTAATTGTTTAGAACAATTCTGGGTTAAGTGGCAAGCACTTCAGCTAAGAGGTTAGCTAAGTTAGTGCCAAAAAGCAATCTAGACACAGGCAAAATTAGTTATACATTTACATTTACATTTACATAATTTAGCAGATGCTCTTATCCAGAGCGACTTACAAATTGGTGCATTGAACTTATGATAGCCAGTGGGACAACCACCTTTAAAAAAAAGAAATTATGGGGGGTGGGAGAAGAAGGATGACTTTATACTATTCCAGGTATTCCTTAAAGAGGTAGGGTTTCAAGTGTCTCCGGAAGGTGGTCAGTGACTCCGCTGTCCTGGCATCGTGGGGGAGCTTGTTCCACCATTGGGGTGCCAGAGCAGCGAATAGCTTTGACTGGGCTGAGCGGGAACTGTGCTTCCGTAGAGGTAGGGGAGCTAGCAGGCCAGAGGTGGATGAACGTAGTGCCCTCGTTTGGGTGTAGGGTCTGATCAGAACCTGAAGGTAAGGAGGTGTCGTTCCCCTCACAGCTCCGTAGGCAAGCACCATGGTCTTGTAGTAGATGCAAGCCTCAACTGGAAGCCAGTGGAGTGTGCGGAGGAGCGGGGTGACATAAGAGAACTTGGGAAGTTTGAACACTTGACGGGCTGCAGCATTCTGGATAAGTTGAAGGGGTTTAATGGCACAGGCAGGGAGCCCAGCCAACAGCGAGTTGCAGTAATCCAGAAGGGAGATGACAAGTGCCTGGATTAGGAACTGTGCCGCTTTCTGTGTAAGGTAGGGTCGTACTCTGCAAATGTTGTAGAGCATGAACCTGCAGGATCGGGTCACCGCTTTGATGTTAGCGGAGAACGACAGGGTATTGTCCAGGGTCACGCCAAGGCTCTTTGCACTCTGGGAGGAGGACACAATGGAGTTGTCAACCGTGATGGTGAGATCATGGAGCGGGCAGTCCTTCCCCGGGAGGAAGAGCAGCTCCGTCTTGCCGAGGTTCAGCTTGAGGTGGTGATCCGACATCCACACTGATATGTCTGCCAGACATGCAGAGATGCGATTCGCCACCTGATAATCAAAAGGGGGAAAGGAGAAAATTAATTGTGTGTCGTCTGCGTAGCAATGATAGGAGAGACCATGTGAGGATATGACAGAGCCAAGTGACTTGGTGTATAGAGAGAATAGGAGAGGGCCTAGAACTGAGCCCTGGGGGACACCAGTGGTGAGGGCACGTGGTGCGGAGACAGATTCTCGCCACGCCACCTGGTAGGAGCGACCTGTCAGGTAGGACACAATCCAAGAGTGAGCAGCGCCGGAGAGGCCTAAGGCCAACCTCTGTCATAGCTCTGCAGAGCGACCTTTGGATACTCTGCCCTCTCTGAGCTTCTGGCTGTTCAAGAAGAGGACAGTTTGATGGCAAGTTTCAATGATCACTTTTTGGCCACCAATGTAGCTTCTGTAGGGCTCCACCACCCAAACCGTAGCAATTAAAGCTTTTTTGCAGTCTGTACATTTCCATTCCACGCTGCTCAATGCATTACTACGTGTTTGTCTTGGTCAAATCAGCGCTGAGACAGTCTTTTAAGAACCCTGCTTCCAGGTGGAACTCTTTTGTTTTTGTCAGGGTAGGCAAGAAATGGAGTGGTGCAGAGAGGTTGTTTCAAAGCATCCATTGCTTGTTGATGTTCAACCCCTTCATGCAAATATCCTATATTTTTGAAGCATTGTGTGTAAGGGTCTGGCCAGATCTAGAGTAATTGCATATACCCAGGAACTATTCCAAGACATCAGCAGGAGGTTTGATCCTGTGTATTGCTTCTACTCTGCCTGATTGGGGTCAGATTCCTACGTACCCAAACTTCATTCGGCACCACTGTCCTTTCGTAATTGAAAGTTTGACACCTGGTTCGTGGACATGACGTAGTTTAGCCAAGTGATCATGCCATCTTTGGCTGTACATGAGGATATCATCCACATAGATCAGGTTTCCAAGGGTTGATGTGTCTCCCATGGCCTTGTGCAAGAAGACATTGAATTCGGCTGGCGAGTTTGAATATCCAAAAGGGCACCTGTTAAAGTTGAACTGGCGATTTTGGAAGGACAATGCCAGTTTGTGTTGGTCTTTGGGGTCAACTTTCATTGTCCAAAAACCATTTGCCACATCGACAGTGGAGAAATACTTGGCCTGTGTGATTTTCGCCAGTTCTTAGTCCAGACTAATCATTGGCCATCTGGAAAGTGGGATTTGTCTGTTCAGCTGCCAATAGTCAATTGTTAGGCACCATTTACCTCTTGGTTTTAACACAGGCCACAAAGGGGAGTTGTACGTTCTGTTGCACTCCCTGATAATTCATTTCTTTAACAGTGTCCAAGATTTATTTGGATAGAAGCGTAGGCAGTAAGAGGAATTTTGTACTGATGTATGAAAGTAGGGGCCGCGTTAGGATCAGTGGGAATGTGCACTGTGATTTAGCAGGGCGTCTGCTATTCCTAGCATTTGTTGCACCTCAGCATCAAATCCGGGTTATGGTTCAGGTTCTCCCAGCAGTGGAATTCTGTCATTATCACGTGAATGACAATTTGGTCCTTGCTACTGAGGTCTACTCGGCACACAGTATCACTGTGCACGGTTTCGTGAGGGACAAGCGCAATGTTTTTGTTTGAGCCAGGGAATAAGACATTTTCAGCATGCTGATCAGCTATCAAGGTGGGAGGTAGTTATCCAATGACTGCAATGTTCAGTTCAAAGTCATGGAAGGAACTGTCAATCAGGTAGCCCAAGAGAGTTCGCAAGGATATACGAATGTCTGTGTCTTTAAAGGTTTGTACCAGAAGATACGTTACACGGTTGTTTATTTCACGCAAAGGATATCTGCATACCGTCAGACCTAAGTCATAGAACTTCGGCAACGGTTGAAAGAAGGCTTGGAACCTTTGAGTGTTTTAGGTTCAGTCTGAGTGTGACTGCCATCGTCTTTGCAGGAATGATGGATTCCCATTAGCTTACGACTTGGAAAGCCTGAGCAATTGTTCGACCGGAGCACATGCACTGAATATTGAAAGAGCAATAATCCGGGTCCAGAGATGCTTGTGCCTACAGAACGTTGTTGACTGTGTCTAGCTGTGCTCCTAATCTCACTGCACCGATGTAGACAGAGTGGGTCAGGTTTGGCACAACAAGCATGTAGTGGTTCAACTCCTTGTTAAGGTTTTGTTTTATTGCAAACACTCCTGTTGCTGTGGGAACAGCTTGAGGGGTGGTAGCAAAAAGAAATCTGTTCCATTTTTGTGCCAGAGGAATTGGAGAGAGAGAGAGAGTAGATACCTGTTTATTTATTTACCCTTTTTTTACCAGGTAAATTGACTGAGAACACATTCTCAGCAACAACCTGGGGAATAGTTACAGGGGAGAGGATGAATGAACCAATTAGAAGCTGGGGATGATTAGGTGGCCATGATGGTATGAGGGTCAGATTGAGAATTTAGCCAGGACACCCTACTCTTACAATAAGTTCCATGGGATCTTTAGTGACCACAGAGAGTCAGGACACCCGTTTAACATCTGAAAGATGGCAACCTACACAGGGCAATGTCCCCAATCACTGCCCTGGGGCATTGGGATATTTTATTTTAGACCAGAGGAAAGAGTGCCTCCTACTGGCCCTCCAACACCACTTCCAGCAGCATCTGGTCTCCCATCCAGGGACCAACCCTGCTTAGCTTCAGAGGCAAGCCAGCAGTGGGATGCAAGGTGGTATGCTGCTAGAATTCTACCTAAGCCTGTTTGGCTGTGGGGCCAAATGCTTGTTATGACTGGAGCAATGGTCTATTGTCCCTCTGAATGAGTTCCTGCTTTAAGCTGCTACAACACCGGAAGAGCTGCATAAGTCTCTTACAGACACACAGAGACACACAGACACACACGCATGCACACACACACACAAACACTACACACACACAAACACACACACACGTGCACACACACATAACCTTTATTAGTTGGGTTGTTGTTGGGGAGAGGTTGCAGATTAAAGTCTAGAGCATTCTGGGAAATTATACAACATTGTTGATCACTTGCTTTAAAGAGTCTTACTGAGTTATTAAACAAATGCTGATGTGTGATTACATAGTTAATTGCTGATGTGTGATTACATAGTTCATTCAGGTCAATGTTTACAATGTAAGGTATTGCCAGTCTGTGCCTGTCTGCATGTGTGTGTGTGTGTGTGTGTGTGTGTGTGTGTGTGTGTGTGTGTGTGTGTGTGTGTGTGTGTGTGTGTGTGTGTGTGTGTGTGTTACTGTGTATCCAGGAATCCTATATCTATTGTCTTTGACATGCGTCTCTCCTCTCTTTGTCTTTGACATGCGTCTCTCTCTCTCTCTCTCTCTCTCTCTCTCTCTCTCTCTCTCTCTCTCTCTCTCTCTCTCTCTCTCTCTCTCTCTCTCTCTCTGAGTGTGAGTGTCATGGACATCATTATTTGACTACAGGGAAGGGAGAGGGGGGTTGGAGAGGATCTCTCCATGGACATCAGAGGGTTAGGGCTGGATCTCCATTGTCCCTATTCTCATTTTTTACAGTCTCTAGGAGACTCTGTTTATAGGAGGAGCCACGCAGCTCAGTTCTGACCTCTAGTGGTGATAGGAGAAACAGATACCCCAACCCCAAGGTGGTCAGACCAGACCTCTTCATTCAATAACCCCACAGACGAGCAACCCCAAGCTGAACTTTAACTTCCCAGCACAGAGTCCTACTCCCTCATTGAAATGAAGGATAAATTCACCCAGCTGGAGGTAAGGCAGGTGGAGCTGGAAAATCAGGTGATTACACTCCAGTCATCACAGACCCAGACAACAGTCCAGCACAACAACACCCCCTTAACTAGACCTGGAGAGCTGCAGGTAGAGAGAGACATGTCTGCACTCTGGACTGTGGTGAGACAACATCAACAGGAGAAAGAGCAGGAGCAGGAGAAGAACAGAGCACTAGAAGAGAGGATCAGAGTGCTGGAGGAGAAGGTGAGAACGATGACGGGTGACAGAGAACAACCCATTAGAGAGCTGGCCACCCCCGCAGAGAAGCCAGCAGAACAGCCCACCTCAGATCCTGACCAAAGTCTCGACACCGCAGCAGAACAGTACACCCTAGACCCTGACCATAGCCTCGACATCACAGCCGGACAAACAAATGAAGAACCCCAAGCCCAGGGGATCCCACCCCCTCTGAGCAACCCCCCAGTCAGCCACCCTGAGAGCCCTCCTGACGACCCCCCCCCACACCCACTGAGGACATACACAAGCCACAGATTGTACTTCTTATGGACTCAAACGAGAAATACATACAAGAAAATAAACTTTTTCCCAAACACACAGTGTCTAAACTCTGGTGTCCAAACACCCAGCGCGCCCTAGACCTTCTGTCTGAGGACCAACTAGGATCACCCAGCCACATCATAATACACACAGGCACAAACGACCTGAGAACACAGCAGGAAAGGGTGGCCACAGCACTCAAGGGAGTGATAGAAAAAGCTTCTTCTACTTTCCCCAATGCACAAGTGGTTATCTCAACCCTGCTACCACGAAAAGACTTCCACCCTGCTAACATACAGCAGGAAAACGCAAGTATTTCCTGTGACTGTGCCTCAAAACCAAATGTTTACCTGGCCCACCATTCCACCCTGGACTTGAACAGCCTTTACGGCCAGGTCCACCTATACAAGGCAGCAGTGCCCACATTCGCCCAGACCCTAAAGGATATCGCCCTCTACTGCAGACCCAATACCTCACACAGGAGCAACAGATCAACAGACACCCCACCCAGACCAGCGAGACACTCTCCCAGACCTGCGGGGACCCCCCCGGACCTACACATAGAGGACCCCCGCCGAGAGGACCTACATCCAGACCACAGCACCACCAGCCACATCCACACCCCCACCCCAACCAATTAACACCCCCCCCCCACGTTAACTATGCCCACACCCCATTTAGGCCCCCTCAGATCAGACCTATGCCCCCCACTCCCGCAAAGAGGGCCTCAACATGAAAGTCACACATACGCCCAGGTCGTGAGCAGGCAAACAGGCCCAACCCCCACTCTTACACTTTCCCAAGCCAATGGCATGTATCAGATGCTCAGCAGGCTCTGCTCACAATTACTAGCCTGAGGCCAAACCACACGACCAACAACATTAGACACTATATGGAACACAAAGCCTTCACTATTTCATCCTGGAATATACAAGGCCTGAGGTCATCTGCCTTTGGCCTAAAGAGCAGGAACCTGAACTTCACCAAAGAAATCGGAAATACAGACATTGTCATCCTACAATAAACATGGTATAGAGGAGACGGACCCACTGGTTGCCCTCTAGGTTACAGAGAGCTGGTAGTCCCATCCACCAAACTGTGAAACAGGGAAGGGACTCAGGGGGTATGCTAATTTGGTATAGAGCAGACCTAACTCACTCTATTAAATTAATCAAAACAGGAACATTTTACATTTGGCTAGAAATTCAAAAGGAAATGATCTCAACAGAGAAAAATGTCCTCCTGTGTGCTACCTATATCCCCCCACTAGAATCCTAATACTTTAATGAAGACAGCTTCTCCATCCTGGAGGGGGAAATCAATCATTTCCAGACCCAGGGACATGTACTAGTCTGTGGCGACCTAAATGCCAGAACTGGACAAGAACCTGACACCCTCAGCACACATGGGGACAAACACATACCTGGAGGTGACAGCATCCCCTCCCCCATATGCCCCCCTAGACACAACTACGACAACATAACCATCAAAACGGGTCACAACTCCTGCAGCTGTTGTCGCACGCTGGTTATGTACATAGTCAATGGTAGGCTTCGAGGGGACTCCTATGGTAGGTACACCTATAGCTCATCTCCTGCCAGTAGTACTGTAGACTACTTTATCACTGACCTCAACCCAGAGTCTCTCAGAGCGTTCACAGTCAGCCCACTGACACCCCTATCAGACCACAGCAAAATCACAGTCTACTTGAACAGAGCAATTCTCAATCATGAGGCATCAAAGCCAAAGGAACTGAATAATATTAAGAAATGTTATAGATGGAAGGAAAGTAGTGTCGAAACCTACCAAAAAAACAATTAGGCAACAACAAATTCAATCCTTTTTCGACAATTTCCTGGACAAAACGTTCCACTGTAATAGTGAATGTGTAAACTTGGCAGTAGAAAACCTAAACAGTATATTTGACCTCTCAGCTTCCCTATCAAATCTAAAAATCTCTAACAGAAAACCGATAAAAAGTAACAACAATGACAAATGGTTTGATGAAGAATGCAAAAACCTAAGAAAGAAATTGAGAAACCTATCCAACCAAAAACATAGAGACCCAGAAAACCTGAGCCTACGCCTTCACTATGGTGAATCACTAAAACAATACAGAAATACACTATGGAAAAAGAAGGAACAGCATGTCAGAAATCAGCTCAATGTAATTGAAGAATCCATATAATCTAACCACTTCTGGGAAAATTGGAAAACACTAAACAAATTTAAACAAACATTTAAACAAACAACAACACGAAGAGCTATCTATCCAAGATGGAGATGTATGGGTAAACCACTTCTCCAATCTTGTTGGCCCTATAAGAAAGAACAAACAGCAAAAAAATATACATGATCAAATGCAAATCTTAGAATCAACTATTAAAGACTACCAGAACCCACTGGATTCTCCAATTACATTGAATGAACTACAGGACAAAATAAAAACCCTCCAACCCAAAAAGGCCTGTGGTGTTGATGGTATCCTCAATGAAATTATAAAATATACAGACCACACATTCCAATTGGCTATACTTAAACTCTTAAACATCATCCTTAGCTCTGGCATCTTCCCCAATATTTTTGAACCAAGGACTGATCACCCCAATCCACAAAAGTGGAGACAAATTCTACCCCAATAACTACCGTGGGATATGCACATGCTATACAGCTATAAGCTGGAGCGGGTAAGCTTGGCGTCGGGTAAGTTTGGCTTTATACATAGCTTGGGCTTTGTCGAGTAAGGCTTAAACTATGTATTTAGATTGTAGTTAGGTATTGTAGGTAGGTATCGTGGGTTGCTGTAGGTAGTTATTGTATGTAATTATTGTAGGTTAGTATTGTATTCAGCGGTGCCGGGTGTAGCACGAAGCTAGCTAGCTAGCTAACTCACCACCTGGACTAGCTGGCGAGTAGCTATTAGCAACGGTATAGTTGTTTCACGCCTGAGAGTGCCTGTAATTACGCCAGCTGGCTGCCTACAATGATTACATACAATAATTGCCTACCATTCAGCTGTTTTCTAACCTCATTGTCTGAACCGTTAACGTTAGGTAGCAAGTGGCTACTGTGCTTGAAAATTAGCAAGCTTGTTGCAACCTGGGTAGCTACTTGTAAACAATAGCTGGAACGACCGAGCGAACAGACGCGAACTGGCTGAGTCAATTCAGTGGCTAGCTTTGCACTTGGCTAGCTAACAGTAGCTGCTAGGGGTAAGTCATAACCTACATTTTTGTTTTGTTTTTACATATTGATAGCCCGAGTCGCTCAAGGAATTCGGGACATGGGTGACTAGTTAACGTTAGTTTGGCTCTCTCTGTGTGTTCGTGCCGTGAAAGGAGGGGTTCTTCTTTGTCTGAAAGCAATGGCTAGCTAGTTTGCTAACTATTCTAGCTAACTAACTGGCTGAATAAGTTGACGACGGACTCGCTCAAGCTGTCGGGACTAACCCACAACGTTAGACACGGACACGAACGATCTGCTTGCATGTTGATACACTGGTGGTTGTTGTGGCTGAGTATTGGCGCTAAACCCTGCTGTTGGAGACCGGCATAATAGCTGGCTGTGGCGTCTTATGACGAGGTGCCCGGACGTTTTTCACGGAATAATACTGCACCTAGTTAGCTAGCTGAATAAACTAGGTTAGTCTATTCCTAGAAAACATTGAACCGCTGTAGTTTACAACAATTATAGTTTCTGAGGTGGAAGTTGGGAGAGTTATATTTGGGAGTTGTGGTGAGGGAGGCCCCGCTCTCTCCTTTCCCAGATGTTTAGTTCATTTTATTCCGATCTCCTCTGCATTATTGTAGCCATCTGCTGCAGCCTGTCAACTATGCCTCTGCCTATCCCTGTTCTCTCCTCTCCGCACAGGCTACACAAACGCCTCACACCGCGTGGCTGCTGCCTCTCTAACCTGGTGGTCCCTGCACGCACGACCCACGTGGAGTTCCAGGTCTCAGGCAGCCTCTGGAACTGCCGTTCTATTGCCAACAAGGCAGACTTCATCCCAGCCTATGCTACCCTCCAGTCCCTCGACTTCTTGGCGCTGACGGAAACATGGATTACCACTGAAAACACTGCTACTCCTGCTGCTCTCTCCTCGTCTGACCATGTGTTCTCGCATACCCCGAGAGCATCTGGTCAGCGGGGTGGTGGCACAGGAATCCTCATCTCTCCCAAGTGGACATTCTCAATTTTTCCCCTGACCCATCTGTCTATCTCCTCATTTGAATTCCATGCTGTCACAGTCTCTAGCCCATTTAAGCTTAATATCCTTGTCATCTATCGCCCTCCAGGTTCCCTTGGAGAGTTCATCAATGAGCTTGACGCCTTGATAAGTTCCTTTCCTGAGGATGGCTCACCCCTCACAGTTCTGGGGGATTTCAACCTCCCTACGTCTACATTTGACTCATTTCTCTCTGCCTCCTTCTTTCCACTCCTCTCCTCTTTTGACCTCACCCTCTCACCGTCCCCCCCTACTCACAAGGCAGGCAATACGCTTGACTAGATGCTAGATGCTGTTCTTCTACTAATCTCACTGCAACTCCCCTCCAAGTCTCCGACCACTACTTTGTATCATTTTCTCTCTCCCTCTCCTCCAACACTACTCACTCTGCCCCTACACAGATGGTAATGCGCCGTCGCAACCTTCGCTCTCTCTCTCCCGCTACTCTCTCCTCTTCCATCCTATCATCTCTTCCCTCTGCTCAATCCTTCTCCCTCCAATCTCCTGATTCTGCCTCCTCAACCCTCCTCTCCTCCCTTTCTGCATCCTTTGACTCTCTATGTCCCCTATCCTCCCTCCCGGCAGACTCCCTGCAGACCTGGCATCTTTTCACTCCCTCCTCTCTACATTTTCTTCATCTGTTTCTGCTGCTAAGGCCACTTTCTACCACTCTAAATTCCAAGCATCCGCTTCTAACCCTAGGAAGCTCTTTGCCACATTCTCCTCCCTGCTGAATCCCCCCCTCCTCCCTCTCTGTGGATGACTTCGTCAACCATTTTGAAAAGAAGGTTGACGACATCCGATCCTCGTTTGTTAAGTCAAATGACACTGCTGGTCCTGCTCACACTGCCCTACCCTATGCTTTGACTTCTTTCTCCCCTCTCTCTCCAGATAAAATCTTGCGACTTGTGACGGCAGGCCGCCCAACAACCTGCCCGCTTGACCCTATCCCCTCCTCTCTTCTCCAGACCATCTCCGGTGACCTTCTCCCTTACCTCACCTCGCTGATCAACTCATCCTTGACCGCTGGCTATGTCCCTTCCGTCTTCAAGAGAGCGAGAGTTGCACCCCCTTCTCAAAAAACCAACACTCGATCCCTCTGATGTCAACAACTACAGACCAGTATCCCTTCTTTCTTTTCTCTCCAAAACTATTGAGCGTGCCGTCTTTAGCCAACTCTCTTGCTATCTCTCTCAGAATTACCTTCTTGATCCAAACCAGTCAGGTTTCAAGACTGGTCATTCAACTGAGACTGCTCTTCTCTGTGTCACAGAGGCTCTCCGCACTGCTAAAGCTAACTCTCTCTCCTCTGCTCTTGTCCTTCTAGACCTGTCTGCTGCCTTTGATACTGTGAACCATCAGATCCTCCTCTCCACCCTCTCCGAGCTGGGCATCTCCGGCGCGGCCCACTCTTGGATTGCGTCCTACCTGACCGGTCGCTCCTACCAAGTGGCGTGGCGAGAAGCTGTCTCCGCACCACGTGCACTCACCACTGGTGTCCCCCAGGGCTCAGTTCTAGGCCCTCTCCTATTCTCGCTATACACCAAGTCACTTGGCTCTGTCATATCCTCACATGGCCTCTCCTATCATTGCTACGCTGACGACACACAACTAATCTTCTCCTTTCCCCCCTTCTGATAACCAGGTGGCGAATCGCATCTCTGCATGTCTGGCAGACATATCAGTATGGATGACGGATCACCACCTCAAGCTGAACCTCGGCAAGACGGAGCTGCTCTTCCTCCCGGGGAAGGACTGCCCGTTCCATGATCTCGCCATCACGGTTGACAACTCCGTTGTGTCCTCCTCCCAGAGTGCGAAGAGCCTTGGCGTGACCCTGGACAACACCCTGTCATTCTCCGCTAACATCAAGGCGGTGACCCCGATCCTGTAGGTTCATGCTCTACAACATTCGAGAGTACGACCCTGCCTTACACAGGAAGCGGCACAGGTCCTAATCCAGGCACTTGTCATCTCCCGTCTGGACTACTGCAACTCGCTGTTGGCTGGGCTCCCTGCCTGTGCCATTAAACCCCTACAACTCATCCAGAATGCCGCAGCCCGTCTGGTGTTCAACCTTCCCAAGTTCTCTCACGTCACCCCGCTCCTCCGCACACTCCACTGGCTTCCAGTTGAAGCTCGCATCTGCTACAAGACCATGGTGCTTGCCTACGGAGCTGTGAGGGGAACGGCACCTCCGTACCTTCAGGCTCTGATCAGTCCCTACACCCAAACGAGGGCACTGCGTTCATCCACCTCTGGCCTGCTGGCTCCCCTACCTCTGCGGAAGCATAGTTCCCGCTCAGCCCAGTCAAAACTGTTCGCTGCTCTGGCACCCCAATGGTGGAACAAGCTCCCTCACGACGCCAGGACAGCGGAGTCACTCACCACCTTCCGGAGACATTTGAAACCCCACCTCTTTAAGGAATACCTGGGATAGGATAAAGTAATCCTTCTACCCCCCTTTTACTCCAACCCCCCAAAAAAAAATAAATAAATAAACAAACAAATAAATTTAAAATATATATATATATATTTTTTTTTTTACATTGTAAAGTGGTTATCACACTGGCTATAAGGTGAATGCACCTATTTGTAAGTCGCTCTGGATAAGAGCGTCTGCTAAATGACGTAAATGTAAATGTAATATGCGTCAACAGCAACCTTGGGAAAATCCTCTGCATTATCATTAACAGCAGACTCGTACATTTCCTCAGCGAAAACAATGTACTGAGCAAATGTCAAATTGTCTTTTTACCAAATTACCGCACGACAGACCACGTATTCACACTGCACACCCTAATTGACAAAGAAACAAAACAAAGGCAAAGTATTCTCATGCTTTGTTGATTTCAAAAAAGCTTTTGACTCAATTTGAATGAGGGTCTGCTATACAAATTGATGGAAAGTGGGGTTGGGGGAAAACATACGACATTATAAAATCCATGTACAAAAACAACAAGTGTGTGGTTAAAATTGGCAAAAAACACACACATTTCTTTCCACAGGATTGTGGGGTGAGACAGTGATGCAGTTTAAGCCCCACCCTCTTCAACATATACAGCTCTGGAAAATATTAAGAGACCACTGCAAAAATATAAGTTTCTCTGGTTTTACTATTTATAGGTATGTGTTTGGGTGAAATTAACATTTTTGTTTTATTCTATAAGCTACTGACAACATTTCTCCCAAATTCCAAATAAAAACAATGTCATTTAGAGCATTTATTTGCAGAAAATGACAACTGGTCAAAATAACAAAAAAGATGCAGTGTTGTCAGACCTCGAATAATGCAAAGAAAATAAGTTCATGTTCATTTTTAAACAACACAATACTAATGTTTTAACTTAGGAAGAGTTCAGAAATCAATATTTGGTGGAGTAACACTGATTTCAATCACAGCTTTCATGCGTCTTGGCATGCTCTCCACCAGTCTTTCACATTGATGTTGGGTGACTTTATGCCACTCCTGGTGCAAAAATTCAAGCAGCTCGGCTTTGTTTGATGGCTTGTGACCATCCATCTTCTTCTTGATCACATTCCAGAAGTTTTCAATGGGGTTCAGGTCTGGAAATTGGGCTGGCCATGACAGGGTCTTGATCTGGTGGTCCTCCATCCACACCTTGATTGACCTGGCTGTGTGGCATGGCGCATTGTCCTGCTGGAAAAACCAATCCTCAGAGTTGGGGAACAATGTCAGAGCAAAAAGAAGCAAGTTATCTTCCAGGACAACCTTGTACGTGGCTTGATTCATGCGTCCTTCACAAAGACAAATCTGCCCGATTCCAGCCTTGCTGAAGCACCCCCAGATCATCACCGATCCTCCACCAAATTTCACAGTGGGTGCGAGACACTGTGGCTTGTAGGCCTCTCCAGGTCTCCGTCTAACCATTAGACGACCAGGTGTTGGGCAAAGCTGAAAATTGGACTCATCAGAGAAGATGACCTTACTCCAGTCCTCTACGGTCCAATCCTTACGGTCTTTTGCAAACCTCAGCCTGGCTTTTCTTTGCTTCTCATTGATGAAGGGAGCCTGTTTCGAACCGTCCTCGCCGTACACTTCACCCCAGCTGCCGTTTGCCATTCTTTTTGTAGGTCACTTGATGTCATCCTACAGTTGTTGAGTGACATTTGAATGAGTTGCCGGTCATCCCGGTCAGTAGAGAGTCATTTTTGCCCTCTGCCGGTCTGTAGCTTTGTTGTCCCCAATGTCTACTGCTTGACTTTGTTCTTATGAACATCCGTCTTTGAAATTTTAAGGATGGAAGCAACCTGACGCTCACTGTACCCTCTGCCAGTAAAGCCAGAATTGAACCCTTCTTTTCCTCACTCAAAACTTTCCTTTTCAACTCTTTTGGCATGGTCAATAGTTATTTTTTTATTAATATTACTTTTGAGGTACTATTAGCACTGTTTTTGCCATCCAGCTGGTCCTATTGCAAGAGGATAGTGATGACCACAGCAGTGTTTTTTATACTTTTCCTCGTTAAATAAGATTTGGTTCAGATGATCACCTAATCAGTCCCTAATTCAGTATAATGAGGTGTGCCTGTGTTGGAATTCAACTGACACTGGAATGGAATGGCTGTCATACATGTAGAGATGCTGATTAAAGAAAATTTTGCAGTGTCTCTTCATTTTTTCCAGAGCTGTATATCAACGAATTGGCGAGGGCACTAGAACAGTCTGCAGCACCCGGCCTCACCCTACTTAAAGTCAAATGTCTACTGTTTGCTGATGATCTGGTACTTCTGTCACCAACCAAGGAGGGCCTACAGCAGCACCTAGATCTTCTGCACAGATTTTGTCAGACCTGGGCCCTGACAGTAAATCTCAGTAAGACAAAAATAATGGTGTTCCAAAAAAGGTCCAGTTGCCAGGACCACCAATACAAATTCCATCTAGACACCGTTGCCCTAGAGCACACAGAAAACTATACATACCTCAGCCTAAACATCAGTGCCACAGGTAACTTCCACAAAGCTGTGAACAATCTGAGAGACAAGGCAAGAAGGGCCTTCTATGCCATCAAAAGGAACATAAAATTCGACATACCAATTAGGATCTGGCTATAAATACTTGAATCAGTTATAGAACCAATTGCTCTTTATGGTTGTGAGGTCTGGGGTCCGCTCACCAACCAAGAATTCACAAAATGGGACAAACACCAAATTGAGACTCTGCATGCAGAATTCTGCTAAAATATCCTCTGTGTACAGCGAAAAACACAAAATAATGCATGCAGAGCAGAATTAGGCCGATACCTGCTAATTATCAAAATCCAGAAAAGAGCCATTCAATTCTATAACCAAATCATGAGAAAACAAAAAGAGAATTACTTACACATTGGAAAGAATTAACAAAAAAACAGAGCAAACTAGAATGCTATTTGGCCCTAAACAGAGAGTACACAGTGGCAGAATACTTGACCACTGTGACTGACCCAAACTTAAGGAAAGCTTTGACTATGTCCAGACTCAGTGAGCATAGCCTTGCTATTGAGAAAGGCCGCCGTAGGCAGACCTGGCTCTCAAGAGAAGACAGGCTATGTGCATACTGCCCACAAAATGAGTTGGAAACTGAGCTGCACTTCCTAACCTCCTGCCAAATGTATGACCATGTTAGAGACACATATTTCCCTCAGATTACAGAGATCCACAAAGAATTCGAAAACAAACCCAATTTTGATAAAATCCCTTATCTACTTGTCACACCCTGGCTCTGGGGACTCTATATGTTGAGCCAGGGTGTGTAGATTCATTGTGTTTGTGTGCTGTGTTTGAGTGTCTAGTTGTTATATTTCTATGTTGGCCAGAGTGGCTCCCAATCAGAGGCAACGAGTGTCAGCTGTTGCTGGTTGTCTCTGATTGGGAGCCATATTTAAACAGTCTGTGTTCCCACAGGTGTTGTGGGATCTTGTTTCTAGTTAGGTTTGTCCTTTGGATGTCACGTATCGTTTGTTGTTTTGTTTTGCTGTTCGTGTTATCATTCGATTAATAAAGTATGTTTGCTTTCAACGCTGCGCCTTGGTCCACTCCGTCTAGCGATCGTGACAGAAGATCCCACCATACCAGGACCAAGCAGCGTGCCCAGGAACACACGCAGGAGGTAACTCTTGTGGATGTCCTCCTCGGTTGGGGGCAGATTACAGAGGAGGAGGCCGTCCGGTACCGGAAGGCTATGAAGGGGGAGACCCAGGCAGGAGAGGAGAAGCGGCGTCAACCGGGCCGTGGTCGGACAGGCGAGAGGCACCCCCAATAATTTTTTAGGGGGGGGCACAGGGCATGGGCGACGGGGCAGCAGGAGGCTGCCACAGGGCGTTTTGGGAGATTAAGAGAGGAGGCCACCGGGTTTGGGGGGCCAGAAGGCAGGTTGGCAGAGCCTGGATGGAGAGCAAAGCCAACTCCCCGTACTCAGGCACGGCAGCATGAGACTGGGCAGGTTCCGGGGTATGCGGAGCTGCACACTGTGCCACGAGTGGTCCGGCATAGTCCGGTACGTCCTGTGCGAGCACCCCGCACGTGTCGTGCGAAGGTGGGCATGCAGCCAGGACGGAGTGTGCCGGCTCAGCGCTCGTGGCCTCCAGTGCCTCTCCTCGGTCCCGGATATCCTGCGCCAGTGTCACGTGCTGTTATGCCAGTACGGGTACACAGCCCTGCATGTCCTGTGCTGATGCCTCACACAGAGTGTGTGAAGGTAGGCATTCAGCCAGGACGGGTTGTGGCAGCTCTTCACTCCAGGTCTCCTATCCGTCTCCACAGCCCGGCCCGGCCTGTTCCTGCTCCTCGCACCAAGCCTACGGTGCGCGTCGCCAGCCCGGCCCGGCCTGTGCCTGCTCCTCGCACCAAGCCTTCGGTGCGCGTCGCCAGCCCGGCCCGGCCTGTTCCTGCCACTCGCACCAGGCCTACGGTGTACGTCGCCAGCCCGGCCCGGCCTGTTCCTGCCACTCGCACCAAGCCTACGGTGCGCGTCGCCAGCCCGGCCCGGCCTGTTCCTGCCACTCGCACCAAGCCTACGGTGCGCGTCGCCAGCCCGGCCCGGCCTGTTCCTGCCACTCGCACCAAGCCTACGGTGCGCGTCGCCAGCCCGGCCCGGCCCGTTCCTGCTCCACGCACCAAGCCAGGGGTGCGCATCGTCAGCCCGGTCCGGCCCGTTCCTGCTCCACGCACCAAGCCAGGGGTGCGCATCGTCAGCCCGGTCCGGCCCGTTCCTGCTCCACGCACCAAGCCAGGGGTGCGCATCGTCAGCCCGGTCCGGCCTGTTCCTGCCACTCGCACCAAGCCAGGGGTGTGAGTCGTCAGCCCGGTCCGGCCCGTTCCTGCTCAATGCACCAAGCCAGGGGTGCGCATCGTCAGCCCGGTCCGGCCCGTTCCTGCTCCACGCACCAAGCCAGGGGTGCGCATCGTCAGCCCGGTCCGGCCCGTTCCTGCTCCACGCACCAAGCCAGGGGTGCGCATCGTCAGCCCGGTCCGGCCCGTTCCTGCTCCACGCACCAAGCCAGGGGTGCGCATCGTCAGCCCGGTATGGCCCGTTCGGCTCACGCACCAGCCAGAAGTGCGCATCGTCAGCCCGGTCCGGCCCGTAGCTGCTCCACGCACCAAGCCAGGGGTGCGCATCGTCAGCCCGGTCCGGCCCGTTCCTGCTCCACGCACCAAGCCAGGGGTGTGCGTCGTCAGTCCGGCACAACCCGTGCCTGGGTCACCGGTGCCTGGCCAGGTACCGGTCAGCTTCTCCACACCGGAGCTGAAGCTATCCGCTCCTACGATGTCCAGTTCAGCTCCAGCCAGCGGGGCCAGACCAGACCAGGGGCGCTACGGGGGGATTATTGGAGGGTGGTGGTCTAGCCCGGAGCCGGAACCGCCTCCGAGGAGGAATGCCCACCCAGCCCTCCCCTGGTTTGTTTATGTTTAGGCGCGGTCGCAGTCCGCGCCTTTGGGGGGGGGGGGGGTACTGTCACACCCTGGCTCTGGGGACTCTATATGTTGAGCCAGGGTGTGTAGATTCATTGTGTTTGTGTGCTGTGTTTGAGTGTCTAGTTGTTCTATTTCTATGTTGGCCAGAGTGGCTCCCAATCAGAGGCAACGAGTGTCAGCTGTTGCTGGTTGTCTCTGATTGGGAGCCATATTTAAACAGTCTGTGTTCCCACAGGTGTTGTGGGATCTTGTTCCTAGTTAGGTTTGTCCTTTGGATGTCACGTATCGTTTGTTGTTTTGTTTCGCTGTTCGTGTTATCATTCGATTAATAAAGTATGTTTGCTTTCAACGCTGCGCCTTGGTCCACTCCGTCTAGCGATCGTGACACTACTGGGTGAAAAACCACTGTTTGCCATCACAGCAGCAAGATTTGTGACCTGTTGCCACAAGAAAAGGGCAACCAGTGAAGAACAAACACCATTGTAAATTCAACCCATATGTATGTTGATTTATTTTCCCATTTGTACTTTAACTATTTACACATTGTTACAACACTGTATATATACATAATATGACATTTGAAATGTATTTATTCTTTTGGAACTTCTGAGTGTAATGTTTACTGTTAATATTTATTGTTTATTTCACTTTGGTTTACTATCTACTTCACTTGCTTTGGCAATGTTAACATACGTTTCCCATGCCAATAAAGCCCTTAATTTGAAATTGAATTGAGATCACACAGCTCAGCTCTGACCTCTAGTGGTGAGAGGAGACATCACACAGCTCAGCTCTGACCTCTAGTGGTGAGAGGAGACATCACACAGCTCAGCTCTGACCTCTAGTGGTGAGAGGAGACATCACACAGCAGCAGCCAGAGGAGAGAAGACTAGGAGAGAAGAGGAGAGCAGACTAGGGGAGGAGAGGAGAGGAGACTAGGGGAGAAGAGGAGAGGAGACTAGGGGAGGTGAGGAGAGGAGACTAGGGGAGGAGAGGAGAGGAGACTAGGGGAGGAGAGGAGAGGAGACTAGGAGAGAAGAGGAGAGGAGACTAGGGGAGGAGAGGAGAGGAGACTAGGGGAGGAGAGGAGAGGAGACTAGGGGAGGAGAGGAGAGGAGACTAGGAGAGAAGAGGAGAGGAGACTAGGGGAGGAGAGGAGAGGAGACTAGGGGAGGAGAGGAGAGGAGACTAGGAGAGAAGAGGAGAGGAGACTAGGGGAGAAGAGGAGAGCAGACCAGGGGAGGAGAGGAGAGGAGACAAGGGGAGGAGAGGAGAGGAGAGGAGACTAGGGGAGGAGAGGAGAGGAGACTAGGAGAGAAGAGGAGAGGAGACTAGGGGAGGAGAGGAGAGGAGACTAGGGGAGGAGAGGAGAGGAGACTAGGGGAGGAGAGGAGAGGAGACTAGGAGAGAAGAGGAGAGGAGACTAGGGGAGGAGAGGAGAGGAGACTAGGGGAGGAGAGGAGAGGAGACTAGGAGAGAAGAGGAGAGGAGACTAGGGGAGAGGAGAGGAAGGAGACTGGGGAGGAGAGGAGAGGAGACTAGGGGAGGAGAGGAGAGGAGACTAGGGGAGGAGAGGAGAGGAGACTAGGCGAGAAGAGGAGAGGAGACTAGGGGAGAAGAGGAGAGGAGACTAGGGGAGGAGAGGAGAGGAGACTAGGGGAGGAGAGGAGAGAAGACTAGGGGAGAAGAGGAGAGGAGACTAGGAGAGAAGAGGAGAGGAGACTAGGGGAGAAGAGGAGAGGAGACTAGGGGAGGAGAGGAGAGGAGACTAGGGGAGAAGAGGAGAGGAGACTAGGGGAGGAGAGGAGAGGAGAGGAGACTAGGGGAGAAGAGGAGAGGAGACTAGGGGAGAAGAGGAGAGGAGACTAGGGGAGAAGAGGAGAGGAGACTAGGGGAGAAGAGGAGAGGAGACTAGGGGAGGAGAGGAGAGGAGACTAGGGGAGAAGAGGAGAGGAGACTAGGGGAGGAGAGGAGAGGAGACTAGGGGAGGAGAGGAGAGAAGACTAGGGGAGAAGAGGAGAGGAGACTAGGGGAGGAGAGGAGAGGAGAGGAGAGGAGACTAGGGGAGAAGAGGAGAGGAGACTAGGGGAGGAGAGGAGAGGAGACTAGGGGAGGAGAGGAGAGGAGACTAGGGGAGAAGAGGAGAGGAGACTAGGGGAGAAGAGGAGAGGAGAATAGGGGAGAAGAGGAGAGGAGAGGAGACTAGGGGAGAAGAGGAGAGGAGACTAGGGGAGAAGAGGAGAGGAGACTAGGGGAGAAGAGGAGAGGAGACTAGGGGAGAAGAGGAGAGGAGACTAGGGGAGGAGAGGAGAGGAGACTAGGGGAGGAGAGGAGAGGAGAGGAGACTAGGGGAGGAGAGGAGAGGAGACTAGGGGAGAAGAGGAGAGGAGACTAGAGGAGAAGAGGAGAGGAGACTAGGGGAGGAGAGGAGAGGAGACTAGGGGAGGAGAGGAGAGAAGACTAGGGGAGAAGAGGAGAGGAGACTGGGGGAGAAGAGGAGAGGAGACTAGGGGAGAAGAGGAGAGGAGACTAGGGGAGGAGAGGAGAGGAGACTAGGGGAGAAGAGGAGAGGAGAGTAGGGGAGGAGAGGAGAGGAGACTAGGGGAGAAGAGGAGAGGAGACTAGGGGAGGAGAGGAGAGGAGACTAGGGGAGGAGAGGAGAGGAGACTAGGGGAGGAGAGGAGAGGAGACTAGGGGAGAAGAGGAGAGGAGACTAGGGGAGGAGAGGAGAGGAGACTAGGGGAGAAGAGGAGAGGAGACTAGGGGAGGAGAGGAGAGGAGACTAGGGGAGAAGAGGAGAGGAGACTAGGGGAGAAGAGGAGAGGAGAGGAGACTAGGGGAGAAGAGGAGAGGAGACTAGGGGAGAAGAGGAGAGGAGACTAGGGGAGAAGAGGAGAGGAGACTAGGGGAGGAGAGGAGAGGAGACTAGGGGAGAAGAGGAGAGGAGACTAGGGGAGGAGAGGAGAGGAGACTAGGGGAGAAGAGGAGAGGAGACTAGGGGGAGGAGAGGAGAGGAGACTAGGGGAGAAGAGGAGAGGAGAGTAGGGGAGGAGAGGAGAGGAGACTAGGGGAGAAGAGGAGAGGAGACTAGGGGAGGAGAGGAGAGGAGACTAGGGGAGGAGAGGAGAGAGGAGACTAGGGGAGAAGAGGAGAGGAGACTAGGGGAGGAGAGGAGAGGAGACTAGGGGAGAAGAGGAGAGGAGACTAGGGGAGGAGAGGAGAGGAGACTAGGGGAGAAGAGGAGAGGAGACTAGGGGAGGAGAGGAGAGGAGAGTAGGGGAGGAGAGGAGAGGAGACTAGGGGAGAAGAGGAGAGGAGACTAGGGGAGGAGAGGAGAGGAGACTAGGGGAGGAGAGGAGAGGAGACTAGGGGAGAAGAGGAGAGGAGACTAGGGGAGGAGAGGAGAGGAGACTAGGGGAGAAGAGGAGAGGAGACTAGGGGAGAAGAGGAGAGGAGACTAGGGGAGGAGAGGAGAGGAGACTAGGGGAGGAGAGGAGAGGAGACTAGGGGAGAAGAGGAGAGGAGAGAAATAGGAAGCAGGCAGGTCACTACTGAAATAGACATTTACATTTTACATTTTTAGTCATTTAGCAGACGCTCTTATCCAGAGAGATCGATATCTGTTTTAGTAGTTGATAAAGACAGTTGGAAAAGGGAAGTAGCTTATTTCATAACAGGAAGTAAAGAACCGCTTTGTACAGTCTTCTCTAATCCTAACCCTCTACAGTCTTCTGTCTCTCTGTCAGATAGGATTTGTGTGACTCAGATACGCCTGTTAGCAGTGTAACTGGTGGATCAGGGTGAGTTGTAGTTAGTGACTGTGTGTAGTGTAGTTGATGTGGACTCCCACTCTGCCGTTGTGTTCTGCAGCTCATGGTATTACACCTAACAGAGAGGTGAGAACACACGCCTCCCCCAGCATTGTGTATGTTGTGTTTCAGGTGTTGCTAGGGTCTGACTGACGTAACCAACGGCATAATAACAGCGTCACGGATGGGGAGAACTGAGAACCCTGATAGCCCTGACACACATGCACACACACACACACACACACACACACATGCATACACACCACACACACACACACACACACACACACCACCACCACACTCTACACGCCACCGCTGTTGGAGCTGCTTTGCACTAGAAATTAGCAACCAACAACACACTCATAACCAGCTGCCCGCTGCCTGACACCAGACATCAGAACAACTTGCTGCCATCACATTTAGACACACAGGAAGGCATAGACTGTTGACTCCCTCAGCCTGTCAGTTGTTCTACTATGTGATGTTTCACATCCATCTGCTCATGTTCTCAGGGCTCTGATCTGACCTCTCACCTGACCTCTACCTGCACCTGCACCTCACCACAGACTGACTCACCTGGAGAGGGAATCTACCTGGTGAAACTACAGGTAAACCTATAGGTCTTCTGGAAACATTACAACAGTTGAGCATGTTGAGCTTTTAGTCCAGTAGAAACCTTTCCAGATCTTCTGGACACATTATAACTATTTAGCATGCTCAGAGTCTAGACAAGGCTTTGTCGGTATCTGGGAAACCACTCCTAAGACACAGGGTCAGAGAGGGATTGAGAGGTGGAGGCATTCTGTCAGAACATAAGAGAATGTGTTGGTTGGTTTAACCCAGAGTGTACGCTAGAGAAAATACTTTGGAAAGACTATGAACGTGTCAACCACAAAGACACAGAAGATGTTGAACTTTAAAATGATCAATCCCAAAGCGTTTTGTCTAGGATTGTAGTAGAGCAGGGGGTTTATGTAGAGCTGTGCAGTATTCTGGTTAATGTAGAGCTGTGCAGTATTCTGGTTAATGTAGAGCTGTGCATTATTCTGGTTAAGGTTAGAGCTGTGCAGTATTCTGGTTAATGTAGAGCTGTGTAGTATGTGGTCCTCTGTAGCTCAGCTGGTAGAGCACGGCGCTTGTAACGGCAAGGTAGTGGGTTCGATCCCCGGGACCACCCATACACAAAAATGTATGCACGCATGACTGTAAGTCGCTTTGGATAAAAGCGTCTGCTAAATGGCATATTATTATTATTATTATTATTCTGGTTAATGTAGAGCTGTGCAGTATTCTGGTTAAGGTTAGAGCTGTGCAGTATTCTGGTTAAGGTTAGAGCTGTGCAGTATTCTGGTTAATGTAGAGCTGTGCAGTATTCTGGTTAAGGTTAGAGCTGTGCAGTATTCTGGTTAATGTAGAGCTGTGCAGTATTCTGGTTAAGGTTAGAGCTGTGCAGTATTCTGGTTAAGGTTAGAGCTGTGCAGTATTCTGGTTAAGGTTAGAGCTGTGCAGTATTCTGGTTAATGTAGAGCTGTGCAGTATTCTGGTTAAGGTTAGAGCTGTGCAGTATTCTGGTTAATGTAGAGCTGTGCAGTATTCTGGTTAAGGTTAGAGCTGTGCAGTATTCTGGTTAAGGTTAGAGCTGTGCAGTATTCTGGTTAAGGTTAGAGCTGTGCAGTATTCTGGTTAAGGTTAGAGCTGTGCAGTATTCTGGTTAAGGTTAGAGCTGTGCAGTATTCTGGTTAATGTAGAGCTGTGCAGTATTCTGGTTAATGTAGAGCTGTGCAGTGTTCTGGTTAATGTAGAGCTGTGTAGTATTCTGGTTAATGTAGAGCTGTGCAGTATTCTGGTTAATGTAGAGCTGTGTAGTATTCTGGTTAATGTAGAGCTGTGTAGTGTTCTGGTTAAGGTTAGAGCTGTGCAGTATTCTGGTTAATGTAGAGCTGTGCAGTATTCTGGTTAATGTAGAGCTGTGCAGTATTCTGGTTAATGTAGAGCTGTGTAGTGTTCTGGTTAATGTAGAGCTGTGCAGTATTCTGGTTAATGTAGAGCTGTGCAGTATTCTGGTTTATGTAGAGCTGTGCAGTATTCTGGTTAATGTAGAGCTGTGCAGTATTCTGGTTAATGTAGAGCTGTGTAGTGTTCTGGTTAAGGTTAGAGCTGTGCAGTATTCTGGTTAATGTAGAGCTGTGCAGTATTCTGGTTAATGTAGAGCTGTGCAGTATTCTGGTTAATGTAGAGCCATGTTGCTACATCACTGATGGTAGATCACAGTGTGTTGGTCAGGTCTTGGACCATGTGACTAGACAGTACTGATTGTGGCCGGAGGTTTTAGTGTCCTGATTCAACTGTCATACCCAGCTAACAACAAACGTCCTCACAACTTTAAAGAACGTTCCCTTAAGAGTCTCATTAACGTTTTCATATGAATGTCCCAGTTCTGTGCAAGGACTGTTTCCAAGAGACCATTCCCTTAATGTCAAATAGAACTTACCCAGAACGTGGTTACCATGTTCACAGAATGTACAAATATTGATGTCCTAGACACATTTCATGGGAATGTTGCACGAACATTCATGTGCCCAATTTTCAGAGGGTTAGGAGAATATTCCATCAATGTCCCACCAAACATACACTACCAGTCAACAGTTTGGACACACCTACTCATTCAAGTATTTGTCTTTATTTTTACTATTTTCTACATTGTAGAATAATCAAAACCCTTGAATGACGTCGTAACCAAAAAACTGTTAAACAAATCAAAATATATTTTATATTTGAGATTCTTCAAATAGCCACCCTTTGCCTTGATGACAGCTTTGCACACTCTTGCCATTCTCTCAACCAGCTTCATGAGGTAGTCACATGGAATGCATTTCAATTAACAGGTGTGCCTTCTTAAAAGTTAATTTGTGGAATTTATTTCCGTCTTAATGTGTTTGAGCCAATTAGTTGTATTGTGACAAGATGGGGGGTATACAGAAGATAGCCCTATTTGGTAAAAGACCACGTCCATATTATGGCAAGAACAGCTCAAATAAGCAAAGAGAAACGACAGTCCATCATTACTTTAAGACATGAAGGTCAGTCAATACGGAACATTTGTGCAGTCGCAAAAACCATCAAGCACTATGATGAAACTGGCTCTAATGAGGACCGCCACAGGAATGGAAGACCCAGAGTTACCTACATTGCAGAGGATAAGTTCATTAGAGTTACCAGCCTCAGAAATTGCAGCCCAAATAAATGCTTCACAGAGTTCAAGTAACAGACACATCTCAACAACTGCTCAGAGGGGACTGTGTGAATCAGGCCTTCATGGTCGAATTGCTGCAAAGAAACCACTACTAAAGGACACCAATAAGAAGAAGAGACCTGCTTGGGCCAAGAAACACGAGCAATGGACATTAGATCGGTGGAAATGTGTCCTTTGGTCTGGAGTCCAAATTTGAGATTTTTGGTTCCAACCACTGTGTCTTTGTGAGACACTGTGTGGGTGAACGGATGATGTCCGAATGTGTAGTTCCCACCGTAAAGCATGGAGGAGGAGGTGTTATGGTGTGGGGGTGCTTTGCTGGTGACACTGTCTGTGATTTATTTAGAATTCAAGGCATACTTAGCCAGCATGGCTACCACAGCATTCTGTGGCGATACGCCATCCCATCTGGTTTGGGCTTAGTGGGACTATCATTTGTTTTTCAACAGGACAATGACCCAACACACCTCCAGGCTGTGTAAGGGCTATTTTACCAAGAAGGAGAGTGATGTAGTGCTGCATCAGATGACCTGGCCTCCACAATCCACAATCCCCCGACCTCAACCCAATTGAGATGGTTTGGGATGAATTGGACCACAGAGTGAAGGAAAAGCAGCCAACAAGTGCTCAGCGTATGTGGGAACTCCTTCAAGACTGTTGGAAAAGCATTCCAGGTGAAGCTGGTTGAGAGAATGCCAAGAGTGTGAAAAGCTGTCATCAAGGCAAAGGGTGGCTTTTTGAAGAATCTCAAATATAACACTTTTACACTTTTTTGGTTACTACATGATTCCATATGTGTTATTTCATAGTTTTGATGTCTTCACTATTATTCTACAACATAGAAAATAGTACAAATAAAGAAGTAGGTGTCACCTGGAATGTAGGTGTGTCCACACTTTTGACTGGTACTGTACATATTTGATTACATTGTGCATGTTCGTTTATACAGAAATCATTATTATTCACTTTCTTCTCTCTCTCTCTCTCTCTCTCTCTCTCTCTCTCTCTCTCTCTCTCTCTCACACAGGAAGGGAGTTGGCCAATCTTGGCGGTTAGGCTAAGGAAGAGGAGGGGGAGTGTAGAATGGTTCTGTAGATAACAGAGGAACTGTTCAAACACATATCCTGCTGTCAGATTTACCTTGCTACAGCATTTCCAGTCCAGTCTCTGCTGCTGTTCTCAGAGTAATGTCCTGTAGTGTTATAATCTGACTGTCCTCAGAGTAATGTCCTATAGTGTTATAATCTGACTGTCCTCAGAGTAATGTCCTGTAGTGTTATAATCTGACTGTCCTCAGAGTAATGTCCTATAGTGTTATAATCTGACTGTCCTCAGAGTAATGTCCTGTAGTGTTATAATCTGACTGTCCTCAGAGTAATGTCCTGTAGTGTTATAATCTGACTGTCCTCAGAGTAATGTCCTGTAGTGTTATAATCTGACTGTCCTCAGAGTAATGTCCTGTAGTGTTATAATCTGACTGTCCTCAGAGTAATGTCCTGTAGTGTTATAATCTGACTGTTCTCAGAGTAATGTCCTGTAGTGTTATAATCTGACTGTCCTCAGAGTAATGTCCTGTAGTGTTATAATCTGACTGTCCTCAGAGTAATGTCCTGTAGTGTTATAATCTGACTGTCCTCAGAGTAATGTCCTGTAGTGTTATAATCTGACTGTCCTCAGAGTAATGTCCTGTAGTGTTATAATCTGACTGTCCTCAGAGTAATGTCCTGTAGTGTTATAATCTGACTGTCCTCAGAGTAATGCCCTATAGTGTTATAATCTGACTGTCCTCAGAGTAATGTCCTGTAGTGTTATAATCTGACTGTCCTCAGAGTAATGTCCTGTAGTGTTATAATCTGACTGTCCTCAGAGTAATGTCCTGTAGTGTTATAATCTGACTGTCCTCAGAGTAATGTCCTGTAGTGTTATAATCTGACTGTCCTCAGAGTAATGTCCTGTAGTGTTATAATCTGACTGTCCTCAGAGTAATGTCCTGTAGTGTTATAATCTGACTGTCCTCAGAGTAATGTCCTGTAGTGTTATAATCTGACTGTCCTCAGAGTAATGTCCTG
Source organism: Coregonus clupeaformis (assembly GCF_020615455.1). NCBI lineage: Eukaryota > Metazoa > Chordata > Actinopteri > Salmoniformes > Salmonidae > Coregonus > Coregonus clupeaformis. The sequence continues at coordinate 59,380 of NW_025534479.1, read as the reverse complement.
TAGTGTTATAATCTGTGTAATGATCTCTCTGTCTATCTGTCTGTTTCTCTGTCAGTTCCTCTCCTGTCCAAATGTGGGGACAGAATGAATGTGTGTGACAGTTTGTGAGTGTGAGAATATGAATCTGAATGTCTCTGGTCTGGGGGAGGAGCTTCCTGTTAACTCCTCCTCCTTGCGGTGTTCCTATGATGTGATTGGTTGGGAGCAGCGAATGGAGCAGCTGTATTTTTGGTTCTACCTGCTGCTCTTCATCCCTGGTCTCTGCCTCAACACCACGGCTCTCTGGGTGCTGTGTAGACACATCAGGTACACACACTCACATACACACACTCACATACACACACTCACATACACACACTCACATACACACACTCACATACACACACTCACATACACACACTCACATACACACACTCACATACACACACTCCCCTTTGCCCTCCCTAGTGTGTGTTGACCCCCTCTCTCCTCCCTCCTCCTCCTCCTCCTCCTCCCCCCTCCTCCCTCCTCCCCCCTCCTCCCCTTTCTCCTCCCTAGTGTGTGTTGACCCCCTCTCTCCTCCCTCCTCAGTAAAAAGACCAAGGCAGTGATCTTCATGGTGAACCTGGCTCTGGCTGACCTGCTGCATGTCCTGTCTCTGCCTCTAAGGATCCACTACTACCGGACACACACCTGGCCCTTTGGACAAACACTGTGTCTGTTCTGTTTCTACCTCAAATACCTCAACATGTACGCTTCCATCTCCTTCCTGGTGAGAACACACTGTCTGCTCTGTTTCTACCTCAACATGTACGCTTCCATCACCTTCCTGGTGAGAACACACACATCTCTAATCTCTCTCTCTCTCTCCTCCCCCCTCCTCCTCCTCCCCCCTCCTCCTCCTCCCCCCCTCCTCCTCCCCCTCCTCCTCCTACCCCCCCTCCTCCTCCCCCTCCTCCTCCTCCTCCCCCCTCCTCCTCCTCCTCCTCCTCCCCCCCTCCTCCTCCTCCCCCCTCCTCCTCCCTCCTCCTCCTCCTCCCCCTCCTCCTCCTCCTCCTCCCTCCTCCTCCCCCTCCCCCTCCTCCTCCTCCTCCTCCCCCTCCTCCTCCCCCTCCTCCCCCCCCTCCTCCTCCTCCCCCTCCTCCTCCCCCTCCTCCTCCTCCCCCCTCCTCCTCCTCCTCCCTCCCCCCTCCTCCTCCTCCCCCCTCCTCCTCCTCCTCCTCCTCCCCTCCTCCTCCTCCTCCTCCTCCTCCTCCCCTCCTCCTCCCTCCTCCTCCTCCCCCTCCTCCTCCTCCCCCTCCCTCCTCCTCCTCCTCCCCCCCTCCTCCTCCTCCCCCCTCCTCCTCCCCCTCCTCCCCCTCCTCCCCCTCCTCCTCCTCCCTCCTCCTCCTCCCCCCTCCTCCTCCTCCCCCTCCTCCTCCTCCCCCCTCCTCCTCCTCCTCCAGGTGTGTATCAGTGTCCAGAGGTGTGTGTTTTTGCTTCACCCCTTCTATGCCAGACGGTGGAGACGGCGTTATGACCTGTTGATCAGCGCCACCGTGTGGCTGGTGGTGGGAATAGGTTGCTCCCCCTTTATCATCATGAGGATCAGCAACATACCTGTACCCAGCTCTAACCCCAGCCATTACACTGGTAGCCCAATACCATACTCCATACCCTACACCTTACCTTACACAAGCCCCAGCCCCAGCCCCAGCCCTAGCCCCAGCCCTAGCCCCAGCCCCAGCCCCAGCCCCAGCCCTAGCCCTAGCCCCAGACCCATCGACGGCTGTTTTAAGGACCTGCCCACCAGGAAACTGCCACTGCCCCTGGTGGCAGCCGTGATGGTGCTAGCAGAGCTGTTTGGGTTTGTGTTGCCGCTTGGTGCCATCACCTACTGCTCTCTCCGGATCGCTCACTCA